>NC_053414.1:16652016-16689516 GCF_016859285.1 Xiphias gladius | reverse complement strand
CTTATCTCATCTGTCAGATCTCATCTCTTGCTCTGGAAATTTTTTTCCCACCACAGCGTGAAGACAGGTTGAGCTCAGCGTGAAGTGGATGATGGGAAATTGAGTTCCCACTGAGAGTATATGATGTGACCTATTGACCTAATGCCCCAGGAAAACACGAACACTAATATTCTTAATATTTTTTCTCTCTATGGATAAGAGAGGATGAGGAGAAAGACTCTGATGGTGTCTCTTGAGATGATCCTGGGAGTAAAAGAAATGGAGAAAAAAAGGTAAGAAAGTGGGGGAGAAAGAAACAGAAGGAGACAAAGTGAGAAATACATGGCCAAAGCAGAGCAGTGTGAGAAGAGGAAAGTGAAGGGTAGCGCTCTCACCTTTCTCACTGCTGTTGCTGAGACACAAAGAGCAAGTGGCATCTCCATGACAACACGAACACAAACATCATGGTCTGGAGTGTGTGTGTGTCTGCACACTAATTATATACATTTCAGAATTAGAATTCTAATTATATTTTATATACATGCTAAATACAAACAGACTAGTGTGCGCATACACACACACACACACACACACACACACACACACACACACACACACACACACACACACACACACACACACACACACACCTATACACAACCGCATACTGTACAATGACACATTGAAGACATCACACGGGTGGAATTAAAGGATTTGTCGGGGTATTTTCTGTGTGTGCGTGTGTGCGCGCGTGTCTACTGAGGGGAATGCCTTGGCTGCGATCCTGGTTGCGTGTGATGGAGAACTCAGCAAATTTCCAAACAAACACTCTGGAAACAATTAAGAGAGAGAAACATGGAGAGACAGATGATAGAGAGGACAGAAAGAGAGAAATAAAGAGACAAAAACATACTTTCCTTGCAGGTTATAAAGAAAACATTTACACTTTGCACGTATCAAGACCAAATAACTTCCATGTCTCTCAGACTGAATAGTAAAGACACACATACACATGCAGAAAACACACAACTATTCACAGTCCATGAGTAATTAACAAAGACAGCATGTACTGTCTATGACACAATATTCCCAAATCACAGGAAATGATCATTCCCAGATCAGGGAGAGTGAGTGGAGCCATCAGTCTGTAGCTCTGGAGATTCGTCAGCTCCAAAAAGCTGCAGACACACAGATGTCCACCTGCTGCTGCTGTTTCCACGCAGCTTACGGCTATAGTAAGAGACACACAGACAGAGAAAGTGAAGAAGTCTCCCGAAGTAATAATCTTTAACATCTTCATTACATCTGAAATTTAAGTTAGCTTTTTTATAACACCTGCAGTCTGGCTGTTCTTTGTCTGGAAAAATGTTAAGAGACGTGACATTGTTTTCTATTCCGGCGTACCCCTCATAAACGAACATGCATGCAAACTCAATATTAAAAAGAAATAAACCCATGATATAGTTTAATTTCAAAACACACAAGGAAGTTAAGTATATTATAATAAATAAATGGAGGGTGGGTGTGATGAGCCTGAAGAGCCACGTGAGAAAAAAATATTGCATGCTGGGCATTGAGAGCCACCCTGACAGATGAAAAAAAAGTAAGCGGCAACACATACACAAACTCAAACCTCATCACCAGAAACTCAGAAAAGATATCAAACTAAGGGCAATACAATCACTTCACTTTTCCTCCTCTCACACTGCTCTGCTTTGGCCATGTATGTATCATCTTGCCAAATAAACTTTTCTCTGATTACAACTTTGTCTAATAGTACTCATGCAATAGTAATGTCTGAACGTGTGTGTGTTGTCCATGTTCCCACCCCTCAGCATCTGCACAGGAAAGTGACCTCATGTCCATCAGCAGAGCCGCTGGTCCCGTCTAAACACTCAGTGATAGATGCAGCAGCTAATCAGGACAGTGATCACACAGCGATGTTGTTACAGCCCACATCAGCACTGACACTACGAGCCAGATCCCGACAGGTGGTTTACTACTACAACTCCACAACATCTGTCTGCTGAATCGCTTTTAGCTGGCGCTCTGTATGTCACTATGATGGGGCTTATGAAGACTGGACTGTGTCGTTCTGAAAGTACGTTTTTCATAAATATGATGATAAACGGAGTCAACCATAGCCAACCAGTCCCAACAAGGGCCAAGTCATCTCTGTCTCACAGCACCTCACATAGCGTGATGCAACTCTATCTCCTAGAAATTTACAGTTATATATTAATTTGTAACATCAAATACGTTTTGAATGAAACATAACTGAGACCACATTACATTTTCTATTAACATAAAGAGGGTATGTTGTTAATTTATGCATTTGGCAACAAATATGTGGATACTTAATGTATCAGTAAAATGTTCACAGGCCACATATTTGTTTTCTGCCAAAATATCTGCTCCTGCGGTGCAATATTGACTTGAAGTGACTACAGTAATATTAAACTTTTTGGTGGTTATGTTTGGGCACTCACTTAAGGTTAGGGAAAGATCCTGGTCTGGTTTATTCACAAAAAACCAAAACCACAATCTTTCCCTAACCTTAACCAAAGTGCTTTTGTTGCCCAAACCTGAGTAGAGATGCGACAGGCGATGCAAACTCCGGGCTCTGGTTTCACTTATGCAGTTTGTACGCCCGCCATCCACCCAAACTGCCTTCTGGCGTCTTCTCTGCTGTTAATAAATGTAACAACAGTATTGAGTAAACAGTTAAGTAGTATATGAATGTCATTTCTATGAGACTGGGTTGCACACTGTGGAAGAAGCCAAAGCTGGAGATGAAAACTAAGGGGTTGAAGTAAGGTTGCGCTGAGAGGCTGAAGTCACCGATTTGTTGGTGTGAACAGCCAGAGAACTCTCTTCTATCGACTGACTGCGCCATGCTGAGATGGCCAGTGGTTTGCTGATAAGGGCTGAGTAGAGCCAGACACACCAAACAAAAGCTGGAGGTGACAGTTCAACAGTCAATGATGCCCAATGGTGGACCATGGACTTGGTGTGTCAGGGTCCCAAGATTAGAGGCAAAGCAACAATCATGACCATTTCCTAAACTTTAAATAAATAAAGTTAAAAGAGGCTCACTTAAACGCTTGAGCAGCCAGCCAGAGTCTGTTTAATTGAATTTTTTTTCCTGTAGTTTATTAATATACTGAAGTTAAAATGCTGAAACATATTGGCATTATCATTTTGGTCATGTTCATTTAATGGACAACCAAAGTACACCGTGAATGGCAGTGTTAGTGGAACCACCTTCCATATTTTTACACTTTCATGTCCATGATAACAGTCAATTAAATTCTTTTTGTATGTTATCACTCGTGGTTGCCTTTTTTAAATTCCAATAAGTGATCTATGATAAATATGCTCCGCACAATACAGTCACTATCAAAAGCTCAAATAAACCATTTAATTTAAAATTACTTAACAACAGCTGTGGAGCGAGATTGTGAGTCTGAAACATCTGCAGCTTAAAAAAACTACAAAGACTAAACTATAAAACATTATTAACCATTACCTCAAACATCTCCCCTTCTGATTAAAAACGTATATGCATCACCACACTAACTGTTATCTCCATCCACAAGAGGAGCAGAGAACAGATCATTCAATCATCTGTCCATCCTGTCATCCATTCATTCCTACACTCATAGAGACAATATGCTGTTGTTGTGTGTTTATGGTTTCTGTTTATGGGACTTTGTCCCAGGCCCAGTGTACTGTGGACTCAGGAAGCCTGTTCCCTCTAATAAAGTTTAACAGGCTGTTTCAGTCCCACAGGACCCTGAACAGCCACGACAGCAGGGCAACGCTGACTTTCATTATCTCAAACTCCTATGACCTAATTATATCCAATCTAATCAGCACTCAGTCCTCCACTGTGTGGTTTTCATTACAGAAATGTGGTAAGATGATGGACAGTAATGATTTAAACATCTAAGAGTGTAAAGTCTGACTCAGAACAATTCCTTAATTACGCACTGATTGCTTAATTTGTACCACAGAGATACCGTCACAGATGGAAAGAACTTGACTTTAAAGACTGTAAGCGAAACTTTTCACTGCACTCGAGTCCCTCAGTTTGAATAGTCAGAAAGTTAGGTTAAATGAAAATGTGTATGCTCACGCACGTGCATCGCTGTGGCAACAGACTGATCACTGACCGCAACCTGAGGTCATGACAGAAGCCGTCCGCCCTTGTGACCAACAATTAAGCCTTATGGTTGCCATGGTGCCAACACATGTAATCAGGAGCAAACAGAGAAGAATGGGTAATGTGTACATGTTCATGTCACCAGCCCACTTCATGTATGAGCCCCCGAACGCGCCTGCATGATTATAACTATGTAAACACAGCTCAGTGTCTTTCTTTTAAACTTTTTTTCT
The DNA here is from genome assembly GCF_016859285.1 of Xiphias gladius. NCBI lineage: Eukaryota > Metazoa > Chordata > Actinopteri > Istiophoriformes > Xiphiidae > Xiphias > Xiphias gladius. The sequence goes on along the minus strand of NC_053414.1, from coordinate 16,685,139 downwards.
CAGTCAAACGCTCTGTAGGCGCTTTGTCTGCAGTTCGTCTTCATTCTCTCATCAACTTTATATCTTTTCCCTCTGTTGCGCCATTAATTCTCCCACTCTTTTTTTAATGCCTTTCTGTCTGAATTTGACACATGGAGCATTCAGCAGAGTGGGGTGTAGTAAGAAAGGTGTTATTGTGAAGATAAATGATTAGGATTTTTGAATTACTCTGTGTAGGGAAGAGGAATTTCACTCTGTGTCTTCAGCTCTCAGAATTAATGAGTCTTAGACATGTAACTCTCACATGCAACTCTCCAACAAGGAGGGGTAGATGGGGAGATGAGCAATTAATTTTCAGGAAGAAAAGGAGATGCAAGTGCTCAGAGGCCTGCAAGGAGATTTAATCCCTGACAATGTCTTGAGTCTACTCTGAGGTCTCTCAGGCCATTTACATGAAATAGCTGCGAATTTTCTTGCAGAGACAAAATAAATTCACATCGTGCTTTTGCGTCAAGTTCCACTTTGGTAAGCTTTAATACACGAATCAAACTGTCCTTACAGTGCTGAGGAAAAAGAAGGAAATGTAGGAACCTATTATAGTAGCACTGTTGCAATATTTTTTATTGCAACAATGTGTATTTTTATAACCCTTATGCTGCAGAATGTGGAAAAACACCAATAGAGTTCTCTACTTTGTATTATTTTGCCACAAAAGAAACTAGCCACAGCCAACGGCACCTCTATCATAAAGGTCTAAAAATGAATTTTGCTGTGACACTTTATAGTGTGACTAACTACTACTTAAAGGTGCCTTGTGGCGCTGTCGAGCAAACAAACAAAAGCTATATTTAAATTCTTTCATTGATGTCTGACAAACATGTTCAATGCATTTCCCCTCTCATAAAACAAAGCCAGTTTTTGAATATTCTAAAATGTGGATTGTTTACATCTACAAGTGTATGTGTGTCGATGTGCTCATGCACAATACAAACAAAATGGAGACTGACCATCACTGCTCAGAATTGGAAGGACTCAAATGCACGTCTCAGAAACACAGATAAAAAGTTCAAAACAGTTCACCTTTATTTAGGCTTGGAAGACAAATGCAGGCAGGGATAAACAGAAGGGGAAGCCGTAGACAATCTGGCAGAGTGTAGCCGGAAATGGGCCAGTATGTATTCCAGGAAGTAAATGCAGAATGAGGAACAGGTGAGTAGATGGGCAAGAAGGAGTTAGGTGGCTTGAAGGCGGGTAAGCCTGGGGTTACCGAAGGGCAGGTGGGAGTGGCAGGGTCTGAAATGACAAGAGAGTTAGCGATTCTTGGCAAAAGCAGGCAAAGAATGAATGAATAACTGAACGAACTGTGAAACCACTCATAAAAACCTCGCTCCATAGCACTAGTGGTGAAAAACTCCAAAGCATACCTTTAATGTGTTACCAGACACCCCAAATAAAGAGGTTACCATTAGGAGGTTACCTCCTTTGAAAGTTAAATGTTCAAATTTTACAAACAAAAATTCTAAATGAGTAAAAGAGGTATTGAACCAAGGTTACAGAGGCACAAACATGGTAGAAATTCAAGTTTTTCTGCCTCGCCTATTTATTTGGCATAAAAAAGGAAATATAAAGATTGTAGTAGCACCTTTTGTGTGGAAAACACTTGAAAGATAGAGAGATCGATAGATAGATTGATAGATACTGCATCTATAAACACACTTGAATTCAAAGTTGGACATGAACAAGCATGGGCACAGACCTTGGACATTGTCTGACGTCTATGGACTGATCACAGGCAGTGGGAGTGGGACTCATGTGGACTCATACTTTCCCTCCTAACATTTGATTAAGCAGGGGATTAAAGCATGTATCCACACTTGGAATCAAAGTGAAGCGTGTGTTTGCCTTCAAATCATAATCATAATCTCTAATCATGACCTCACGAAAATGTCCAGAGCAGAATTGATGTTTTTGCTCACATTTAAAAAAAAAAAAAGGAAATTCCTGAAAAGGGAATGAAACCCAGAGCATGAGACATCCATACAGATGTAAAACACCTTTGAATTTTCTGCATTTTATTCCGACACACATCTGCTCGGAGAACAAAAGGCATTCAACGCTGCACAAACACACACACAGGCAGAGAAAGAGAGCAAGAGTGACAGGTGGGGGTTAGAGAAACAAGGAGAAATGAAAAGTGTCTTTGAAAGTAAACAAAGGCAGAGTGATCAGGACCAGATTGATGCAGATCAAACAGTAGTGTTGAAGTAGGAGGAGAGAGGCCTCTGATGGAGACATCAAACAGAACTAATGTAAACCACATATCAGCCTGACATCACGCACGCAGACACACACAAACACACACACACACACACACACACACACACACACACACTCTCTCTCTCTCTCTCTCGCACACCCAGACATCAAGAGCCAAGTGCTCAGCAAATACTTTTAAAAGACCGAAGGTCAAGCATATTTCTTTCCAGGAAATTAGAATTATGGAGCAAGAACCAAAATTTATCAGTAAGAGATGAAGCCAAAACACAAAGTAAAACCAAATGAAGTTTGAGAAGCTGTTTGATCAGGAGTTTGTACTCATCAGTGATACATACTGCTGGAAAGGGATGTAGTATCCCCGACCATCAGTGGAGTCATAATTCTTGCATGATTAATCCCTGCAGGACCCTGACCAGTGATGTCATATGGATGATAGAAAAGGTGTTGAAGGAGAATGCACAGTGGTGATTGGTCTGTATTTATTGCTGAGTGTGTCTCTGTGTGAGTGGGAGTGTTTGGGGTATTACAGCTACCTACGTCACTGTGGTGTAGGGCGTCCACAGTGAATCAGCAGCCCAGTAATCAATGTTCTCCAAAATGAAAGAGAGTGGGACTGAGACAGAGAGGTTACAAACAGGTCAGTGACACAACAGGCCAAAGGCAGAAACAAAAGGAATATTTAAGCAGAAAGATGCAGTGAGCCAGCACACCTTATCCACAGAGGCGAATCCTGAGAATTTCTGAGACATTTTCCACAGCTTTTTCCATTACCTCCAATGTGCTGTGCTCCAAGAAAAAAGCCTCCGAATCATGCGCTGGAGAGGTGCATTGTGCGTCAAAAATCACACCCACTGCATCAAAAAAACCTTCCCAGTGTCATAACTCTGTCAAACCAAAATGAACAGACATCATACTGTCTGCACTGTCCTCACTAACAGCAGTGCCTCCCAAATGGAAATGAGAAAGGGAAAAAAAAACGTGTGACAAAATCCATGATAATTTTTCTTCATTTACATTATTAATACACTTTTAGATAGTGCTAAAGCTTAATACAATGGTGTTTTAAGGCTGCGGTATGCATAAAATAAACTAGCATGAGTTAAATGTATACAGTAAAGTGTTTACAGCTGTTCAGAAATGGCCACTCGAGGTAAAAAGTTTGACATCATACAGAGGGGCGAGGCATTATAACTGTATAAATCATGGATTTATTAAGGAGGACTGGATATTGCATTCTAAGATGAAACTCCATTAATTTCTATGAAAGTTGCTCACTGGGCGCTAATGTCAAAAAAGCCTCCAAAGGCTTCCTCATGCTTCTGTGTTTCTGGCCCATAGTCATTCTCCAGCCGATTCAATTGATGTATTCCCTGTTTTACAGCTGCTGCTTTTCCAGTGATTGTTTATGGGGAAAATTGCTGTTTGGGCCATTGTGCATCAAGCGATGAATGCGGAAGTTGCGGTACTCAGTGCGGCCACTGTGCGAAAATCACCTAACAGCCCAGCGGTGTTCATGGAGGCTTGGTCACTCCGAGAATGCATTCATGATGTCGCACGTGGCTGTACCCATGAAAAGTGACAGAAGTAGTTGAAGAATGAAAAAGAGAGCTAAAGAGAGAAGCTTATACACCTGGCCAACTGCTGCGTGAAATGGGTCCTATCGTCAGTGTTTTGTAAAGCGACAGAAACTGTTGGATGCAGTCTGTAGTAGTACTACTAGTAGTAGTAGTAGTAGTAGTATTAGTAGTTCACATAGTTCTCAGATTACTGAATTTCTGGGTAGTCTAACATGCTCTGAAAAAAAACATATATGACATGCAGACATAGTCAGGGAGTGAAATCCGAACAAAAACAAATGAGTGTTCAAGAAAATAGTGCATTTAGGATTTTGTTCTGTGATGGAAAAACAAGTCAGAATTGTGTTTGTGTAAGCTAATAAAAACAGATTTCCCAAGTTTCCCCAGCAGTGTTTATTCAAATAAAACTTTTTCCCAAGCAAAAAATATTATCAGAGAATTATCAGAAAAATATTCTAAGGAGGGTCATTAACCTCTGCGGTAGAGAGAGATATTCAGTCTGCTCATTTTTCTCAGGCTGCTTGTCCCTCTCGGTTCTCTCCTGCTGTCCTTTCTTCTTTTCTATAGCTCTATTCATTAAAGCTAAGAGCCTATTGAACATTGGCCTAATTAATTTGCTAAACAACTATGGGGCGTGGTGTATGCGGTGGTGTGTCTGTGTGTGTGTATGCATGTGGGCTTTCACGCATGCATATTACCCCAATCAGGATGTTTATTTGTGTTCACATCTAAGAGTGGGAGATCTGTGTTAGTGTGGTCTTTGTGATGTATGTGTGTGTGTGTGTGTGTGTGTGTGTGTGTGTGTGTGTGTGTGTGTGTGTGTGTGTGTGTGTGTGTGTGTGTGTGTGTGTGTGTGTGTGTGTGTGTGTGTGTGTTTGGGAGTTTATGAATATATTGTGATGCTGACATCGACGGCAGCCCCGCTCTTCGTATAGGTCAGTGAGACAGAGAGAGGAAGCATCAGGAACAATGACCAAGGTTAATTAAAAAAAAATTTATGTTTATGCAACACTGTAAATCTCATATAAGGCCTGTTCCTCGAGCAAGACTTGAGTACTAATCCACTAAAGTTTATGGAGATTAACCTCATCCTATTAACGCTGCACCGTGAGATTTTACCCTTAACTTTCCACCTGCTGCAGAAGAGGGGTTTGGTATTACCGTGTAAATGATCAGTTTTGGCATACTTTGTACAAGAATGAAGGCATGACTGGAATTAAATCCAACTGTTGAAGAATGAGACGTGGGGAAGAGATAGGGGTGAGTCAACGGGTTTGGGGGGGCAGATTGCAAAATCTCATGGCAAAAAGCATCACAAGAATGCATCAGAATGGACTGCTAATCAACACGAAACTGAAATAACAAACTCAATATCCAGAGAAGAACGTTAAATGAAATACTAACAAATAAACTGGCACAATAAATAAACAAGTAGAAAAAGATATAGAGTCTTTCATTTTGTAAACTTTAATTTGGTACATGCACAGAAAACACACACATATATATGCACGCACCAACTTTGCTGGGTTATTTTACAAGGATTACGTTGGCGATTACATGGGGCGCTTTTATTGGCTGTTCCCACATTCCAACCTTTCTGTGTCACTTTTTTTTTTTTAAACTGTTGTTCTTTCTTTTCTGATCTTTCTCATTCTTTCTTTCTTTTACAACCCCTGTTTCTCTCTACTTTCTCTTTCCAGATGGAGAAATTTTTCTGAGACAGCACTGTAGCTCTGCAATATTAACATTTTAATCACGCTTTTAGCTCAGTGAAAGAAAATAAACTCAAGTGCCTCTTCCTCTCCTAAACTGTATGCCACTGCATCTCTCCCTCTCTTTCTTTCTCTGACCGTTCCAAACCCATAAGAGCCAGTTCAATAAGTGAATGATAATCCCTGTAGGAGCAGGGAGCAGTCTGCTGGAGTGCCTTTGTAGTTTGGAGGGCAGATTAGCATGGCGGTCGTAGAGAGAACAGAGTCCTTTGTCTCACTAAAGGCCCGGGATTAGATATGGGTACTGGCCCACGAACCTATGGGAATTTTGTTTTTACTTGTGTGAGTGTGTTTGCGTATATCGTGGGGCTGAGGGGCAAAATTTGGTATGCATATATCCACTTACGAGAAGACAAACACACACGCTCATGTGACAGATGAAACAGATTTCATTTCCAGATCAAATAATGTCGCTATTGTTCTATGGTACTGGTCAGTGTAAAGAATATGCAGCCTGTGATGAAGATGGGTAATGACGATCCTTGTTTGTGTGGATTAATTAAAAAAAAATGTTTTTAATCTTATAATTAAAATAACACATTTTCTGATTCGATGCCCCTATCAGCAGGATAGCATGATTGTTGAGTGTCTTCCAAAATCATTACAAATCACTGTTGCAGAAATAAAACTGTTTTATGATCTTACACAGCCATGGTTGAGGCTTTGTTAGGTTTAGGTACAAAAATGACTTGTTTAGAATTAAGGAAAGATCCTGAGAGACACACAGAGCGACATGGAGAGTCAGTGAGCAGGGAGGAAAAGAGAGACATACAAGGGGAATAATATCTATAAAAGTTCCTGTAAATCAAAGCATTAGCGTGTTCAAATAAATATAGACGGTATGACTAGGGATGACTAGAGGTGGCTTCTAGTCAGTCCCATTCATCAAACGCGCACACACAAACATGCACATGCACACCACACACACACACACGCACAGGCGCACACACACAAGCACACACACTATTCCATTACACCCTCTGCATCAACAAACATGGACCCTGATTTAGAACCACAGAAAAATGCCAGAAATGAAACAATGTTATGAGAACAACCACCAACCGCCAAGTAGTTTACTGCTCGTCTCAAACGTTGTCCGCGTGTGCGCCTGTGTGTGTGTGTGCTAGCGGGGGAATGCACACTCATGCACAGTTTCTCAGACAAGAACAGGGAACAGACACTGCAAATGCAAAGTCACTGTTCAGCCTCAAAACTGAGAGCAATAAGCCGGCCACAAACAGCCTGCTCTGTGTATATTTCCTCACCACTCACATTTACTGACCGCTAAATAACTTGAAGACACTCTTGGGAGTAACCCATTAAAAAATGAAATGACCATGTAAGGTTCAAGTGCAACTGTGTTTTAACTGCCTATTTGTCTGGTAAGTTGAGATGCAATTTGAGGTGCAGTTAGACTGTGGAAAAAGTCATTATCTTTACATTTAGTTTGGTTTTTGCCATAGTTGGGAAAAAAGCCCATTCCCTGCCTCCAATCTGCTGTTATTCATATTACTACTGAATTTATGAATCTGAAATGCAATTTTCCTGTGGTTTTAAGGCTATTGGCACCTTCTACCACTTGGACAGTCACATAGGGTGGAAAAAATATGCATGGGAGTGTGTAAGAGACAGAGGGTGTGTATGTGTGTGCACATGTATTGAGGTACACAGGGGTATCGTTATACAAAGCTATCATGCTGCCACTGTAACACACACACACACAAACACACTCAAGAACAGCTGCCTTTACAATAAAGTATGGAAACGACTAACGATTATTCTGAGAAGCAAAAAGTAGTATTTTCAGGGAGGTAGAGCAGCAAACTGTGATACAGTGAGACAGTTTGATTTTAGGAGAAAACAACTTAATCATTAATTTAGACAAACAACCCTGTCAAAGCCTTAAAAGTCTCTCAGCATGAACATTGTTTATTTTCACTGGGTTGCCTGCATGGGAATAAATTTCTAAAATTACACAGGGGTATTTCTTCCTACACTACAAATTCAAAAACTGCATTCTTGTGGCGTAGGATAATTTAGTTTAATTTGTAGGAAGTTAATGCTGTCGTTAACTTATGTTGTCTCATTACATAAGATGTGAAATAAAACTGATGTACCACAGCCTGTTGTAAGTGGCTGAAAATTAAAAAAAACCCAAGGATTTAGAAAGAATTAGTTTTTTGTGAGTAGAGCCACAGAAAATCATGTAGTTCAAACTTGTACTAACGCAGGATGAACCAAGTCGATCAAAGGGTTGTTTTCTGAGCAGGTGCATACACGTATACAAACTGTGAACTCACCAAACTAGCAGTCGCGGAAGTAGTCGAATCTCTTACTAACAGTTCAACAGGTTGGAAAATATGCTTATTCGCTTTCCTGCCAAGAGTTAGATGAGAAGATCACCCTCATTTAATATAAGGCTACAGCCAATTAGCTTAGCATAGCTATTCCACCCCCAAGCACCTTGAACACTGAGTCATTAAGCTGTCATTTCTTGTTTGTTTAATGTGTTAAAAAAAAACCAAATAAATAAAATAACCACAGTTTAAAAACAAGTTGTGGTTTTAAGGAGGGTTATGTGCCAAGAAATACTTCCTGTTAATTAGTGAGCTTTAGAGGTCTTGGTAGGCCGATTCTGTTACCTCTGAACAGAGCCAAGCCAGCTGTTTCTGCCTGTTTCCATTCTTAGTGCTAGGCCAAGCTAACGGTCTGCTGCGTGTAGCAGGCTTGAGAGTGGTATCGATCTTCTCATTTAACTCTCAGCAAGAGAGCTTATTTTCCAAAATACTGAAAATACTGTCAAACTTTACTTGATTAAAGTACAAAAATATAAGCAACAAAATGCACCTTAAGTATTAAAGAAATGTACTTGTCATATAGAAAAATGGCACCAGTGCTTGTTATATTATTCGGTATTACTGGATGTGTTCACGTTTAAAAAGCATTTTAATGTTGCTGCTGGTGGAGTTGGAGATAGATTTAACCACTTTCCATATTGTTTGGTTGTTTAAATGTAATAATAATGTGTAAGGTCTAATAAGCTAATTATAGAGTTTGTTTGTAAAATCTTAAAGCAGCTCGTAACTATAATTGTAAGATGAATGTGGTGGAGTAAAAGGAAAAAACATTTGCCTCTAAAATACAGTGGAGTAGAAGTATAAAGTAGAATGACATTTACATATTTAAGTAAAGTATGGGCATCTAAAAATTGTACATACTGTAAGTGCAGTACTTCAGTAAATGTACTTAGTTTCATTTTATCATTGAACATGCAGTAGTGCATTTACTATAGATCCATTCCATCATAAATCAGTCCTGGTTTGAACTTTAGCATTGGAAAATGTTATTTTATGTTAAGAAATGCTTTAATTGTCTTCAGACATTTAGAATAAAGCACATAATTATATGAATTCATCCCTTGAGTGGTGTTCCCCCTTAAATGATTGATAAAGCAGGTCAATTTGTCCTCTTGACTTATCATTATTCAAGCGTTCAGGTGCTCTTTGGATAAACTTTAAAAAAACCCAGTACACATAGACTTTGACATGACCTGAACATTTCCCCCTCTAACTTCTGTTGCCTCAAAGGTTTCTTTGTCCCATAAAATATGTCTTTATTGTTTTAAGTTCTACATTTACACGTCTGCACCAGTTTGTCAGAGAGTGAAGAGTTGTCCTTAGAAGGCCAGAAAGGATGTGACGCTTGGTTTTTTTGGGCAAAATTATGGGAACGGCGTCACTTAGGAATGTTGGGGCTCCATAGCAAAGTATTTCTACTGTACACACACACACAGTGACTTCATTCCTAAATCGCCTAAAATATTATCAGTCACATCTTTGAGAACTGAGCTCTGAAGACATAATTTTCCAGGTGCAGGAAGAGAATCCTAGCAAAACAGTGAATATGAATAGAAAAATGGAAAATAACCACGATAAATTTAAACAGTATTATCAGCTCCATTGAATTTCTGTAACCCAAAGGAATAAATAGACAAGCTTTGATCCAGACTGTGAAGGTATGTCTTACTGGAAGAGCATCACACAGAGCGCCCTCATGTCTGTCTACAGTTTATACAGAGAAGACCACTGCTGTTGTCACAGATGGTCCTCAGATCCACAAAAGGTGACTGAGTGTGTGTACGAGTGCATGTGTGGTTCATATTTTTGTTTATCTGGCATTCATAGACTATGCCAGTGTTCTCAGGTGCATATGTTCCTGTGTGTGTATGAGCATGGCAGCAGACGTGCATTTTTCTGTAACCTCCTCCAAAGAGCCTTTGTGCTAATTATTCATCCGTGCATTTCTTTGCGATGAATAAAACACTGCTGGGCCTTAGTTTTTCCATCACACAGCACAAGCCAGAGATGTTAATCAGACAACAAGACGGGGATCAGCATAGCGTCTGATCCGGACCTCTCTGCTGCGTTTACACTGTTTTTTTTATTACAAACCAGGGGAGGAGGAAGTGAAAAGTCTTTATCACATTAATAATACCCCCAGCAGATACTTCCAGGACATGGGGTTATGGAGAAAACAGATCCAGAAAGGAGTGTGAAGAGGGGCAGATTGAGCTGCATTTGAAAGATTCTGAACTGAAGAGATGAAAAAGAGGTTGGTTTTTATCTTGTATTCGTTGCCATAAAGGCCAAGGTATGCTACAAACAACTTTGTGCAACTTTGTCCGACTTTGCCTAAAAGAAAAGTGTTTATACTTTTTAAAACTTTTTTTTAACCTAATTTTAAATGGAGAGAAAGTGTATTCCTCCCGAACCCAAACTGGGAGCTGATTCCACAGGAGAAGAGCCTGATAGCTAAAGGCTCTGCCTCTCCTTCTACTCTTGAAAATTCTAGGAACCACAATTAAGCCTGTGTTTTGAAAGCAAACTGTTCTATCGGGATAACAGGGTACTATGAGCATGCGTGAAATTGCCACGGGGGAACGGGGGACTAGCCCCCCACCCTCCAGTGCACGAAAGAGGGAACTTTGACCCCCCCCCGGAAATGATCATACCTCGATATAAGTTCAAGCTCATACTTTTCTGTGTTTAATTAGTACACTCAGTTGGGTGGAGGCAGAATTCATTGTACTAAGTGTAGTAGCACAAATTTAGCATGCATGTGTGTATATGTACACACACACCCTCCGGTAAAAAGAGACAACGGAGGAAAAAAGAAGCAGACAGAAAGCAGACGGACAAGATTCAAGGTGAGCACCAAGACACTGTATTACTCAGACAACACTCGCATAACAATACTGTTGGCAGCATGTGGCGTGTTTTATTGAAGTTCATTATTTCAGAGTTTGTAGAACTTGGCAAGGAGACAACCTCCACATTGGTAGCTGTTGTCCTGAGATCTCTGTCTCTTTTTGGGTTACTTGTTTCACTGAAACTAACATTGGTGATCCTGGATAACCAGTATCATGAATCTCATCTGTCGTGGTATCACCTGTCTCTGTTAATACTGACGTTTCCAACTACAAGTGGAAGAGGCGGGTTGTTAACCGCTACTTTACAAGCTACATAATCAGAACCATGAATGAAAATTCGAACATTTCAGTGAAATAAATTCTTTGGTAATTCTTTCGGTGCATTATCGGGGTGCATTATCCTCACCCCCAGCTCTCCACACACACACTCTCTCTGTCTCTCTCTATCTCTCACTCACTCCCACTTGGATAGATTTTTTGTCACCCCAATGTCCCAAATTATTAGGACCTCCTAATAATGAAGAATTACAATAGTCCAGTCTAGAGGAAACAAAATTCATGGACTAGTTTTTTGGCATCCTTTTGAGACAGGATGTTTCTAATTTTCAGAATATTGCACAGGTGAAAGAAGGCTGTACTAGAGATTTGTTTTATGAGTGAGGCAAAGGACATGTCTTGGTAATAAATTACCCCAAGGTTCCTTACAGTAGAACTGAAGGCCAGGATAAAAGCCATCCAAAGTAACTATACCATTAGATAATGTGTTTCTAAGGTGTTAAAGGCCAAGTACAGTAACTTCAGTTTTGTCTGAATTTAGAAGTAAAAAATTACAGGTAATTAAGGTCTTTATGTCTTCGAGACATGCCTGAAGTTTGACTACCCGATTAATGTCATCTGGCATCACAGATAAGTACAGCCGGGCGTCATCTGCATAGCAATGGAAATGTATGAGGTACCACCTGATAACATTGCCTAAAGGAAGAATATATAGGCTTAAAAGTAATAGTGCTAGCACAGAACCCTGGGGAACTCCATGACTAACTTTTTTGGGCACGGAAGATAAATTGTTAACATGAACAAACTGGAATCTATCCGATAAATATGACTTAAATCAACCTAGTTTGGTTCCTATAATCCCATGCGATGTTCCATACTCTGAAATAAAATCTTGTGATTGATGGTGTCAAATGCAGCACTAAGATCAAGCAGGTCAAGTATAGAGATGAGTCCATTGTTTGAGGCCATGAAAAGATCATTGGTAACTTTAGTGAGTGCTGTCCCTGCGCTATGATGTACTCTAAATTCTGACTGAAAATCTTAAAACATACCATTCTTATACAAATAATCACATAATTGGTTTGCAACAGGTTGTTCAAGGATTTTAGAAATATAAGGGTAGTTGGATATATTTTAGGTCTATAGTTGGCTTAAACATCTGGATCAAGAGTATGCTTTTTTCTCAACTTGTATGTGTTTCAAGCCACAGGTGTTCCCACTGGGATCAAATAAACAACAAGGCTTCCATCTTAAACAAACTCTCCAACTCTCCCCAAAAACTGTTTCACCACCTCCTCTGCTAAACGCTACCTCCCTTCATACCTGTGTCAGTGCTTTCCATCTCGCTTGCCACTCCCCCTCCTTCCTCTGCCTTCCTCCCCTGAAAGGCCTACTTCAAGTCTTTGCAAAGTCTCTCCAAGTCTGATCCTCCTGTTTCCTCACAGCCGACAAAACAGGAAAACACTGCTGCTGACCTCAAGATGCCTTGAGGAGGAGTTGTGTGAGTGTGTGGGCGTGTGACCTCATAGCAGGCCCCTTCATCTCTCACTGTAATGTCTCGCCCACAGCAAGGTGATGGAGCACACACATACATACATTCTAGTGATCACACACGCCTGACTCAAACACACACACACACACAGACACACACAAGCACGCCAGTGACCAGTCAATGAGGCCTGCCAACACTAGTCGACTTCAGTGCAAGTCCTGAGGCAGCTCCAGATCTGAAAGGTAGAAATGCATGTTGGTCTGAACATTACAGCTGCTAATACTATAGCTAATGTTACTTAGGGGCAGGGCTGTGGTGGAGCATGTGGAGGTGAATGGTGGGTACTAAATTAACTCAGCTCTGTCACACCTGACACAGTGTGGCAAGACATTTGCTGTGTTTTTTGTGCATCCAGTACCATTCACCATTCAGATGCTGAGTTCCTGATGCAGAGTGCTGACTTGTAATTTCTATCAGCTTTAGTTTTTGGAGTGTTGTGTTCAAGTGCAACATTTAAGTTAAGATGTGAATCGACACAGAGCATTTGATTAGTTGGCTTTGGTCCACGCTAAATCCTTTAGATTTGCTTCATATGTCAGGGCACTAATTCCACAATTTGCAATATTTGACAGTTAAAGTCATCAGTCTTGATTTTGTGAATATACAGTACACTTTCGGGGTTTGTATAAGTATGTATAAGTATATAGTACCTTTATCTTCTATATTTATACATTACAATATCAAAAGGAAATGTAACTAGTCATTGAACTTCTCCTTGGTCAACCTTGCCACCTAGAAATTCTGTTTATATACAACTACTTTGCAACAGCAAATACGTTTTGTAAGAAACGTATCTGCGATCGGATTAGGTTCTCTATAAACATAGTCATCATATGTTTCTAATTTACATTTTTGGCATTTCACAATTATGCTGATACTGAACATATCAGTAAACGCCAAAATACCCGATCTTGCAGTACAATATCAACTTGTAGTACCTACAGCATTATTAAACTTTTTTTATGATTATATTTAGGCACACACAGCACTTGGTTAAGGGTGGGAAAGGATTGTGGTCTGGTTTAATACAGATAAAGTTTTTCTATATTAAAACAGTGACTTCAGACACAACATGTTTATCTACATTTAAACAAAAGCACAATCCTTCACTTACCTTAACCAAAGTGCTTGTGTTGCCTAAGTCTAACCACAGATGCGACTATGGATGCTCTAATGTGACAGTTGTGTGCTTTTTACACCCACCATCCATCCCCACACACCTCCTGGTAACTTGTGTACAACTTCATTCATTAAAAAAAAAAAAAAAAAGTTGCCTCTTAATATAATCCAGCCAGTGATTGCTTTTCCTACAAAACGTATATGATGTTGCAGTTTAGTTGTATATAAATGTAATTTCTAGGAGGTAGGGTTGCCTTGGGGAAGATTTTGAGGTTTAGGTATGATTAATTCAACAAGTCTTCCAAATTACACAAGAAAATAAGTCGTTTGTCCATGCCCTCTTAAAATATATATAAAAATGTTTTCTGAGTTGAGACCCTAACAGCAGGGCGACATCATTTATCTGTACCTTCAAAACTGTTAGAAATTACAGCAAAGAATTCATCTGTTTAATGACAACGCTATGGTTAAGGTTTGGTTAGGTTAAGGCTTTATAGCTTTAGGTAAACATGGTTAGGTTTAGGTAAACATTGTGGTTTGAGATAAATTGACTTCTATAGTAGGGTTATCAGACCTTTGTTGTCATGGTTACAATAACAAACACTTGGTCAAGGTTATTGAGGTTTTAGAACAATCATGGTCATGCTTAAAATAGACAAGGTGACTGTCGGTTGGAAACAGGAAATGAACGCATACAAGATGTAACATATATATCTCACATATATAAGTTTTTCAGAAAAACTGAAGGAGTAAATGTTTCTTTATGGGTTAAGAAATTTCTGCTTCTTAAGCCACTTATTTAAATCAGTATTTAGGTTTTAGTGTACTTCTCTCATGTGTAATATAAAAAAGGACAAAGTAACATCTTTGAAATGTAAGAGACACAAAGACAATTACTAATTTTTCAAGGCGCACATTATAAATGTTGTGGAACACCTGTAAATTCATTGGTTCATGGCGTCATTGGTTCATGACGTTCATACACTGAACGTATTGTATGAGGTGAAAAAAAAAACCTTCATCAACCCAGATGAAATAAATCACAGTGACAGAGGAGGAATTGTGTAAACAAAGAGAAACAGACAAGTAGTTCAGATACAATGTGTTTTGAGAAGAAGTGGCTGCTACTCAACATCAGGACACTTTTGAGTACAAGCTGTAAGGGGAAACTTGCACCACTGCTGCTGCTGAAATGACAGTCAATCAAAACTCTGCAGTGACAGCTTATTTAGCAGAGTTCTGCAAGATGTTTTATGGAGTTTTTGGGTCGTTGTATTGTAGAATATGGACAGACATGAATCACCTGTCTGCTGTTGCTGCGTAGATCAGCGCCCTGTCAGGATCTTTGTGAAGGTTGGTTGAGATGCTGAGTTATGGCTGTGGAGAACTGCTCTCCTGACTTTATGGGGTCACCAACTGTGCAGTGGTACTCAAACTCACACACAAGATGTGTCTAACCTGAAGGCTTTTGGGGCTCCGTTGGTGATTCAAGCCAGATGATTAACAGGCTAGTTATTATGCCCTTTCTGCCCACTAAGACACACATATACACTCACACACACTCTCCGTCACCCTCTATTTGACCCTCTTCCCTCTTCACATCCTCTTACTTTCTTCTGCTTTTCACCCACTCTGCTCTTCCACACATAATACCCCCTACAAACACACAGAGATGAGTCTTCAAGAGATTCTTGAAGATAGGGAGGGACACCCCTGCTCTGATCAAATTTGGTAGCGCATTCTGCCATCGGGGAACCACAAACAAGAGCAGTCCGTGATTGCCTTGTGTGTAGGGATGGCAATGCCAGACAATGTTCCTTGGAGGAACACAGTGGCTGAGAATGAACATAAGCCTGTAGGACTGAGTTCAAGTAGATGGCAAATACCCAGAAGTCACTCTGTAGGCAAACATTAGTCATTTAAATTTGATTCGGGCAGCCATAGGTAGCCAGTGGAGGTTAATAAGCAGTGGAGTGACATGTGCCTTTTTAGGGTGATGGAAAACCAGACGTGCCACTGCATTCTGGACCATCTGTAAGGGTTTCACTGTGTGTGAAGGGAGGCCCGCTAGAAGGGTATTGCAGTACTCGAGGGAAGAGATAAACATTGTCTATACCAAGAGTTGGGTGGCACACTGAGTCCGGTAACGCCTAATTTTCTTATGTTGTATAGTGCAAAGAGGCACGACTAGAAGACATATGCAACATGGTCAGAGAAGGATAGTTGGTCATCAAACATGACACCCCGGTTTCTCACGACCTTGGTTTGGATGAGAGATGAAGAGGCAATTTTGATTTTGATACTGTGATGCAGATATTGATTGGCCGGGACAACTAAGAATTCAGTCTTTTAGAGGTTTAGCTGAAGGTAGTGTTCCTTCATCCATACGGATATGTCTGGGAGAGAAGCCGAGATGATCTAACACCCTGTACCATTTGATCAGACACTTATGAAATGTATTTATTAGGGCCTTTTAGTTTTTACTTTGGGTGTTGGACTTCGAAATTCACTGAGACTCATAAAAATTGAACCTCAGAACTTCCAGGCAGTTCTCTAACATGCTGAGCTATTTAGTTAAGGACTGTTTCAATCTTTTTCTTAGAGCTTTTGACTCTTTCATTTAGTTACTGTCCAAAGGAAAAGTTGGGACCACCTTTGACCGGTCATGCTGATCAAGTGGAAAGGTGCTGGAATAACAGGGCAAGATGTTTTGAGGTTGTGAGTTTAATCCTCAGGCAAGTCCTGCGCCCAGAAGAAAGACTCGAAGGCTAAGAGAAATAGAGTAAGGGTTACTGGTGAGATAGTTAAGGGAGTCAGATGACTGTTTGGTAGCTTAATGGTTGTGGGCTTTGTGGTGCATTGGATTTTGAACTCCAATATCCAGAGCAAAGTGTACAAATCTCAAAGAAACAGAGCTCAAATGTCTGTGTTCAAATATCTCAGGGTTGAGGAGTTTTGAGATCTTGGGTTCAATCCTCAGGATCTGCAGTGAATTTTGAAGTCCAGCACACAATGTAAACATTCAAATCCTCTAGAAAATAAGGGTCGATTGTCTAACCAAATAGCTCGTGGTGTTAGAGTTGTGCTTGGAAGGTATGGGGTTGTATATGACATTGCATGTGCTGTGTCTCTGCACCACCATCAAATATGCAGGCAAAGGCTTGAATTGGCCCTGTACTGTATCTCTGCACCTGCAAGTCCCCTTCAGGCTAAAAATTAAAACGAATTCAAATATAAAGTTTTAGACATAATTATAAATTGATTTAAGGAATGACAAGCAGTGGACCTCCAAAATGTCCCCTATTGGTTAACTAGTCCATTGTTGATGAATGTCTAACGATTGGGAGGTCCACTGTTGGATAGGTAAGCACTCAAACACACACACACACACACAAACACACACACACACACACACACACACACACACACACACCCTTCCTGCCCTTTTCTGCTAATCCCTACTTACATCTCTCTCCTTAGAATATAGAGCTAATTAGCTTGTTTCAAGTCAGAGCAAAAGCTGCAAAGCTTGGTTTAAAATCTGTGGCACCAGCAGATCATTAGATTCATATTGCTGGAATAACGTGCAGAATCCCTGCTAACCGAAAGCATGTTAAAGGAATCACGGATGATGACTATTGGCAAGAGCGGCCAGGGCAGGATGACAGTGCTTCACAGTGACATGGAAAAACAACACCAGAGGGTTTTCCTTCCACACAACTGCTGTCAACTAAGCTCAGAGACAGACAGAGAAAATTGTGTGAAAAAGACAGAAAAAGGGGAGAAAGTTTGAGACTGGGTCAACGCTGTATACCCTTGTCACATGTCATTAGTGTACTAGTTTCCCCACTGTAGCCTTGTCGCAGCTAACAGTTCATCTGACACAAAAACAATGAACACACATACACAGTGTACACACTACTTATTTAACCTTGGGTGTCAGACAACACATCAAAAAGTAAGTCAACACACTACAAATAAATGCGTGTTGCAAGTTGTCAGTTCACTGTGGCAGACTGTTTCTAAAAACTTCAGATGGTTCACAGTACAAAAATGAAACACATTTTCTTCACTGTTTTAGTGCATCAATTCCCCAAGTAAACACATGCACCACATCTTCCTCAGTGGCTTTCAGCTTTGCGCTGTATAACAAGGGACATAAAAGTAAAGTATCTCAAATTTTGAGAATAAAGTTGTAATGCGGTGAGAAAAAGAGTCATATTATTTCATGAACAAACGCCCAATATACAAAAACCTTGTAATATTTAAAGAAAAAAGTTGTAACATTACACCCTTTTTCTCAAAATAGTTTTTTGTAAATAATTGTGAATGACTGGATTTAGGACAAATAAACTGATATGACATACAACAGTGAAGAAGAAATAACTCATATTCAGAGTACAAGTGAATAACTCTTGATTGCTTGTGAATTGGTTTGGAGCTTGTTTTGAGGAGGTGTACTGACTTGAATTTAACAAATGCTTTTAATTGTTATGCTTTATGACTTTTGCTTCTCTCTCATACGTCTTAAACTAGAGTTTTCATTTGTCTGTTTTGTTGTTAATGTTAACTGTTATTAGTCTAAAAGCAGACTCTTGACTGATTGAATTTAAGACTATTTAAATATAAATCTGTTGTAGCTCTGAAAAAAACGACAAGGAAACTGCTGTAACTTGACAAGTGTGGGTGGGAAAATGAGTGTGTGGGTTAACGTTTCTGTGCCTTATTTTATCTCTATCAGAGTGCTATGACTAAGGCCGGTATTGATTATGAGATTTCTTTTAGCACCCCTGCTGTGGAGAGTCTGTGTGCCCTGACTGTGGTAATAGTTTCTCCCCAGTGCACATGTATTTGTCCCTCCTGGCTGTTTGTTAACAAAAGTCATCCTGACAGTCCCCCTTTTTCCATATTCACAAACGCACACACACACTTGCACACACACACAAACACACACACACACACACACACACACACACACACACACACACACACACACACACACACACACATTCACACTCACACACGTTACTGTGTCACCCGTCAGATTATATAGGACTTGTTGCAGCAATGTGGAGCTCACTCACTTGCTTTTAAATATGGCTCGTGGTTTGTGTGACTGGTGCCCTCTGTGTGTGTGTGTGTGTGTGTGTGTGTGTGTGTATGTCATTGACCTGTGGCTAGTTCAGTAGTGCTAAGTGGTATTTTGTAAGTGTTAATTAATTAATTAACTAATACGATACATCTGAAAATACCATTTGTATGTGTGTAAACTAGCACAGTTAACTGAAATAACAAAGCAATAGGAAAACAGCAACAATTCTTCTTCATCATCTTTTTTCACTCTCCGTGACCATTTAGATTTACATTGTGTTTCAAACAGAGATTTAGTGTTCTCATTTTACATATTTATTTCTGTTCAAATATAAAATAGTGATTTGTTCATGGCTACCTGTTAATCAAGACAAGCAGGGATTCTTAGGCACCTGAACTCATTCAAATCCCTGTTTAAAGCAAAACAAAATAATTAATATAGATCAAAGACAAGAACTGAGGGGTGGTTCCTCAACATTAATGCCACACAGCACCCTGTGAAAGCAGGTAAGTCATCCTTTCAGACAGGTTTGTTTGACAGTACAACAATTTTTGTTGTAGATTGTCATTTTAAAATTAATCCACTGTACAGGGCGTTTTCAAAAAGTGCCATTTTGGGTTTGAATAATGGACAGAAGGCCTGAATGGAAAAGATGAAGATGTGTTGTGTGGACCAGCCCTATAAACACAAATGTCTGTGGTCTGTGTGTGACTGACTCACTAATTGATAAAGTTGCACCCTTTGTTCAGCCGAATGCTGCGTGACTATGTGCTGAAGTTACACCTTAGTCATTGCTCTTTCAAAATTAATTGGTGCATTACTGCGTCATCGGGGGATGTTTACGGGCAGTGTTGCCAACTTAGTGCCTTTGTCACAAAAGTTTTACCAACTTTCCGCACCCTTTTAGTGACTTTTCTCACAAAAGCACCAAACGACAAATCTATTGATTTTTTGGACAAACCTTAGCTACGTTCCATGGAAGAGAAGGTGCAAGGTTGGGCATTCCCTCTGCAGGCACACCTCTCTATACGTCTCATTCAACTGACCGCACAGCAGCTGACACAGACGTGAATGAGCTTCTAACTTTCTCTCTGAGTGATATTCTTACAGGTAAATATAGCCAAAATCACAGCAGAGCTGTTGTCTTTAACTCATGTGTATAGTGATTTTGTCAGATGACATCGAGGTTATAATATCAAGATTTTAGCATTGCAGAGCAGCAGCTTGGAAATGGCTTGGAAGTGACTGCTGGTCAACGCGTGATCTCAATGGGCCGCGTTTCAGTCACTATTTCATACTATGTCCGCTATCTGACAACAGAAACAGAAAAACATGTAAATGAGAACAGCTTTAGTAGGAATTCGTCTGTATTAAATGACTGTATATATGAGCACAGAGAGTAGGAGAGAAGCAAACAGATGAAGGGCGGTCCAGCCACATACTAGGCTTTGACCTAGTCTTGTTTTCCTTTTTTAGTTTATTTCTTTGACATTGTTCCCTTATTGGTTCGTGACAGTAGGAGACTGTCTTTCCAAGGAAAACAAGAGTGTCAGTCATTTCAGCTTATGCACCACAAATTTGTTTACAGTAGGTTGACAAAGTCTTCTACTGGCCGTAGTAATTATCATGAAGGAAAGGATGGTATCATACAGTGACAAAGTCCACATAGGGAGGAGATCTGGGTGGATGGATAGGTCAACAAAACATCAGATTTTAACATGGGAGACAGATGTTTCTTTCCCGCTTCCCACTGACAGACAATGTTGTTTTTTTAAAGCATGACCATGATTGTTCCCTGATCTTAAGCATGTGTTTATGATTGTAACCATGACGACAAAGCCCCCCTAAACGTAATCAAATAGTCATTTTAACCCAAACCATGATGTTTCCCTAAACATAGAGTAATTTTTTTTAACCCAAAACAAGATTTTTTCAAAACCTAACAAAGTCATTTTTTTTGCAAAAACCTAATCGAACCTTAACCATAGCGTTACAAAATCATAAAAAAAGATTTATTTTCAGTCTGCCAATTACTGCGTATTGAAACCCCACCATCCACCTCGTCTGTGAGTTACATGAACATAGCACTTCATTCACTGGAGAAAAAACGTCGCCAGTGAACATAATCAAGTTTGCAAATACATTTCTCATCTAATTGCAGCTGACAATACAATAGTATATAGACGGAGATCGAGTTGGTACATTTGTCAGCCCTGTGGCTGCATGATTGTGTTTAGGATGGAGGGAACAACAAACATCATATTTTTTCATTTAATTTGGAGGATTTATTAAACAGTAGGGATACAGACAGGAAAAATCAAAAGAGAATGAGGGGAATAACATCAACAATGACCCTCAGGCCAGATGCCCAAGGAAGCCTTTTTTAAATTTAGCTGCCTTAGCGTGGACATGATCTGAGAACTAACTGATAGCACGCTGCCATGTGTGGGACAAGTAAAACAAACCAGATGACAACTGTATCACAAGACATGCCTCATAAAGGTGAGTTATTCCCACAATCATGTACAGTACAATCACATTAACCCTGATAAATCACGTACATTAACAGTAAAACACACAGACCCTCAACTGTGGACCAAAGCTTCCTAAAATGCACAATAAAATGAAACTTAAAACATGATTAACAGTAGTGCATTTAAAAAGCGGAGTAGGGTTTCCTGCCCCGTGGGTTCCAGCCAAGCCAAATTTTGGCAGGGGCCACATAACTTGCTGCATTTCTCTTAGTAAAATCAACGTTGACATTTAGGGGTTAATACTGCTTGTCACTGTGATTTCTGTAAATATGGCTTCACCCCTAAGTGTTCCAGCAGCTGTTTGTGTGTGTGTGTGCGTCTGTGTGTGATTGTGTCTGCCCGCGGTGTGGACTAAAACTGTCATTACAGCTGAATCCAGTCATATTGTCCACACCTAGCAAAAGCCTTCCAGAGGTCGCTAAACACACACACTTATCCATGTGTAGCCATCCAGAATATAAGAGGAAACACCCGCTACCCACCCACTGACCCCAACACCACACCGCTTCACCCCCACCCACCACCCTACCCAACCAGTCCCACCCTGCAGCCCAGGTCTGACGGTGTGAGAGCTAACAGACCGCAGTGAGTCATTGTAGGCCGGAGGGAGGAGAAGTGAGGGTGCCGAGAGGGACACTGGGGTGAGGGAGGGCTGGAGACACTGGAAACCACCCTGAGAAACACAGACAAACACAAACATTGACCTGCAGCCATTGTGGGTTGCATGAAAACAGGCCGCCTGGCACCCACACACCCACACACCCATTCGACCAGGTCAGTGGACAACTTGGTGACGGCAGACGTCAGGGATTAGGGCTGGGCGGATGACGAAACAGTACGATACTTCATACAACATCTGCCACGAGAGAGAGAGTGTGTTTGAGATGATTGCATGTCTTCATTCATTATTAGACAAACCATAAGATATGCCAAAACATCACGTTCATAATTAACAGAATGAATAATATAGGATCTGAATCCCCCCTTCCCTCTTGGTGAATTTTGTGAATGCCTGCTGGCTGGGGGTGACGGGAGTCTTCATTTGTTCATGACTCAATGACAAGCCTGTTTTGAAAGAGCCGTTTGCCAACAGCTTGGAAAATAAGAGCAGGGATATTCCAGAGTTACAGTTGCACCATGTAGTGATAATTGCAACTTGGCATGCGCCGACACTTAATAAACAAATTGAACTTTATTTAGCTAAGTAAGTGATATCAGAATACTGGTTTGATGGCTCAAAGGATTTTCTCTTCGAGAGGGTGTGTGTTTGCTACACCCTTCCTACATCCTAAACACACTCATGCAGCCACAGGGCTGACTCAACGGCCAAATATACCAATTCTGTCTCCTAGCAATTATGTCTGTATCTACTATTGTTTGTACTGCCAGATACAATTAGATGGGAAATGTATTTGCAAACTGGATTATGTTCACTGGTGACGTTCTTTTTCCCAGTGAATGAAATACTATGTTTATGTAAATCACACAAGTCGAGAGAAAGGGGTGGAGGTGCATGGTGGGGTTTCAATACACAGTACTTTGGTATTGGAGACTGAGGTTTGCATCCTGACTCCCATCTGTGGTTGGGTTTAGGTAACAAAAGCACTTTGGTTAAGGTTAGGAAAAGGTCAACAAGTCATCCAAATCAAACAACATATTACAGTTCGTAAATGCCATTGAGAACAACGCATACAAGTGTTTCCTGATCTGACTCCTTTATAAGCAGAAAATCATTTATCTGTGCCTTCCAAAACCTTTACTAATCACTTTTGGAAATATAAATCATTTTAGGATATGACAACAATATGGTTAAACTTTGTTAAGGTTTGGGCACAAAAATGACTTGGTTAGGGATAGGGAAAGATCATGGTTTGGGTTAAAATAACTGCTTTGTTAAAGTTAAAGGAACATCATGGTCATGGTTAAGCAAAACCAACCTTAACAAGACGTTTTGTTGACCAGCCACTGTTACTCTTTCCCTCTGCAGATTTTGTGGCTCTGTAATAACATCACCCAGCTTCCTCCTTTGCTCCCAACAGACATGAGTCACGATAACTACGGCCACTAGAGCGCTATTCACTGGAAGGTGAACAAATGTTGTCTCTGGGCAATTGCTGAAACAACTAATGCAGTCGTTTTTCTAGGGATGACAGCCTTGAAAGGTTGTGGTTTCGGTCAAATGTTAATAAAGTTCACACGACCTACCCTCGTGCCTCAAGTCAATCTTGTCTTTTCAAAATTTAGTCAAGACTGAAATCTTTCCCCAAACTTAACCAAGTGCTGTGAGTGCCTAAGTGTAACCATTAAGAAATGCAATCATGCTTTAGTTGCTATAGGCAGAAATTGTATATTGACTGTATATGAATAAATAAATACATTGTCACTGAACATTTAGCAGATATGTTTATTGTCAACAGTTTGCAACTTGGGAGATACATTAACAGCATTTCTTCATTATATTGATAAAAAAATTTAATCCAGGCAGCATTACATTTCTCTCTCTCATTTGCAAATTAATAGTATGTAAACATAATTTCTAGGAGACATGGCTGCTTATGCAACTCCCTAGTGCCCTTCTTCACCCCCCAAAACTCACAGGCTCTTTGTTTTTTAATGTCTGCCTTTGATCAAGTTGACATTTTAAAGGGCTTTGTGAAGTGTGTGTGGCTGGAGACAGAGGGCTTGCGGTGGCGTGGTGGCTGGTGTTGTTGTTATTTAAGTTTAAAGCCGATGTTCACTTCGATTCTCTGCACTCGACTATATAGCATGCAGACCTGCAGGCAGAGAAATAACCCACCAGCAGCTGTGGGCACTGAGCCACATACTTAGAATGCACATGTACTGTACATACACACACACACACGTGCGCATCAGTCTGCCAAAATATAAGCAAGGGCGTACACATACTGAAACTGATGAAAAAGATGTACATACACACACGAACACAAACACACATACCCACACACGCACAAACTGAGAACACCCAACAAGTTCAGACGCCTCAGCCTGGAATGAGCTGCAACTGAGAATAGTGGCCAAACACACACACACACACACACACACACAGACAAATACACACACACACACACACACACACACACACACACACACACACACACACACACACACACACACACACACACACACACACACACACACACATATCTTCATATCACTGTAGTGTTCTTGCTTTAAAGAGTGTGTGACGTTATCAGAAAAAAAAACCCATTCCCAAAGTTCAAAAATTGACAACCACCCGTACATCACACACAAATACACACACACGTCAGTCTGACACATGACATGGTGGGACTGAAATACAACAGACAAGGATTCTTTTAATGTCCTTTTAAAGCTGCATTCCTTATTTAATAGAGTCTCACTGCACATATTGTCTCTGTTATAGCTTGAGTTTTGGCAGACTGTGTGTCTGTAGATGCATGTGTATGTGTGGGTGTGTGTGTGTGTGTGTGTGTATGTATGTATGTGTATGAACCTGGTCATTGTAACAGTTTAGCAGCTGGCTCATTATCTGAGTTTATCCACACACATATGAAATCCCCATCAGGCGTGACCACATCAAGTGATCTAAAGTATTACCTCAAGCCATTCAGTCCATGTTGAGGTTAACTTGTGTGTATGTTTGAGAGTACATGAGTGTGTGTTTCTGTTGCTGCTGGCTTGCTTTCTTTTCTACACAGCCAGAGAGTCAATATGTGTCTTTCTCCACACAGGGTCATGTCTAAAAATAAAGACAGGTTTTTCTAACTTAGGTTACAAGAGGCTAACTGACACAGCAAGGACAGTTTATGTTGGGGGCAAAAATACAGTAATGATAAGGCTAATCGCTTTCGCTAGAAAATATTATTTAAAAAGAATAATATATTATATATTATTTTAAAACAAGCAATCAGTTTAAACTAATTTCATTCAGGGTTTGTCACCACAAACAACAAAGAAGCTTTAATTTCAGTGAATGAGGTCCTTCTGGTTAGAGAAAGTGAAGAGACAGTGTACCAAAGTAACTAACTTAAAGTAAGAAACTGTTGAGCTGCTTGCAATTGAAATTGAATGTCTAAAATTTGATTTTCACAGAGATTGTTGTTTTATGCCCAGATCAACTAGTTTAAATATAATGCAAAAGCAGTGAACTTTAACTACGCAATAGCATCATATTGTGAAGCTTTTCTCTGAGCAGTGCAACATCTGGAAAATGAGCTGAAGTTCATTGAAGGGAAGAGGATGTTATGAAGCCCACTTTCCATCACCTCCATCTCAGTCTGTCATCACTGAGAGCCGCAGTCAAGTGTATAATGTAAAACAAATCTTGTAACTGGAACATCTCCCTGTTTCTGTTGTCAAATATTTGCTTGGCTTCAAAAAAAAAAAAAAAAACTTGATTTATCACAAAAAACTCACAGGCAAAAATCTATGTTGCCTATCTGTAATGTGAAAAAGATTTCATGAGTAGCCAACATGCTGACGTTAGCACCCTGTAACTTATGTGACGTTTTCTGTCCTTTATGCAAATAGTTTATGCAGCCATGATGGCGTACAAGTCATAAGTTTCTCTGGGAGTGACATTTTTATTTTATACATTTATCTAGTCTGAAATGGTTGTGTTCTGGTAGTTTGAACCAAGTTTTAAGATCATATGGGAGCCTGAAGGGGACTATATTAAAATGATAATGTAAACTTGAACTTCCACAATGGCATCATAATTTTCCACATATGTATGTGTTATTTGAGTAAAAATAGAACTGCCCATACCACATACTGGTATGGGCGTTCTATGACCATATTAAGATGAAAATTGAAACACTGTTTGACATTTAATTTTCAAAGTCATACCTGGCTGTACAGTGGACAAAATCCAATATTAAATCAAATGTGATAATTAAAATGCAATATAAACAATGTAACCTGATTTTCCATTTATACAAAGTTTTATGCAAATATTCAAGTCTCAATTAAATTAAATTTCTAAGAATTTGAAATTGAAAATGGCATTTGACATTTCATTTTCAAAAACTTAACCTGCTGTAGAATGGACAACATTCAAACGCAAAAAGTGAAACAGCGCCCCCAGTCTATTGCATTTACATTTACATGTCACCATGTTCTTTTGCTATCAGAATGAAAATGAAAATGCAATTTGCCAGTCCTCTCACCAAGGTGGGTCTTCAGTTAGGATGTCAATCATTCGCCTTAGGCAAGACACCGTGGGCTACCTACCCGAACCTGACTTTTGTGGTCATTGAGTGATGGAGAAGAGTGTAGCGCTGCTCCTTTGAGAGGCTGCAGAGGCCTTGGAGCAGCACAATTCACCCCGTACTGACATAACAAATGCTACTCATTCCACTTCCACCAATTTGACTGCAATTCCTGATAGGCAACTACTTCTAGTGCTAACCTCTTATACTGCCTTGCTAGAGTTTAAGTCCAAAGTAGCGTGTGTTTGGTTCTCAAAAATGAAAAAAGAAAACAATATGACAGAGCATGTGACAAACTGTCAAGTCTTTTCTCAGAATGTAATAAAGGTTATTACTGCTTCATTATCAAGACCATCTGAATTTTAACACTGGGGTTGATGGTGAGTCTCAATTTACGCTGCCTGCACTGTCCTCTCTGCTCACATTCATCCTCTCTGTTTCTTCATTTTGCTGCAGCTCTCAGAAATAGCATGTAAAGTAAGCTTGTGGAAATGCCACAGGCGACAGCTTATCACAAAGCTGAGACTGCAAGAAGCTATTAGAGAGCTTGCCAAAGAGTCTTTAGTAAACAGCAAAGTTTTCACAAAGTATGAACAGACAGAAGCAATCTAGTGTAGCTGTAAAACTGTTTCTTTTTCCTTTAGCCTGTCAAAACTGTTCCTGGAAAGCAAGAAAAAGTAAAACTTGAATTGATTTCTGTAGTGTCTGCTCAAATAAAAATGAACCTGGGGGAGAAACAATATGTCCACAGGTACTGTAGTAGATGATAACTGCGTATGGTTGTTTGTGTGTCTGTGTGTGTAAAAAAGACTTATTGATGCCACATGTGTGAATAACGGCTGGCAGTTTTGTCAAGCGTGTGAAGCATCACATTGTGGTGACACATCTCTGTGACAGCTCCCAGCATAAACACTGCCGCTGGACTTTGACAGTGATAACTACTGACAAGGAGAGGGAGAGGAGAAAGGAAGGAAAGGGTAGGACACTTGTAGATAGCAGCTGTGAGCCTGACTTCATGGCATCACAAAGCGCTTTGAGCAAGACCCTTTAACAATGCAGTTGCACAGAAAATGGGAACTCATGAATCTTAAATCTGCTCCCTGCATGGTTCAGATTCAATGCTGCTCTACTTTTGAGCAAAGGCTGCCATTCAAAGGCAGAAAATATGGATTCATTTGACCTTTGCCCCAGTTTTATGAACATGTGCTCGATTTTAGGTTGTGTTTATGTGCATATGAGCACCTGTGACCTTTTTCTCTGATGGTGCAAACAGGTGAATTTGTCTCTTGCGTGTCCTCCATTAAAACACCATCCATTTACTGTCCTAATAAAGAGCTCTGGGTTGTATTCACCTTTGAGGGCAAACTCATATAAAACACACACACGCAATTTTGTGGCAGTAAGAATGACTGTGGTATCAACTACATCACAGGCTCCAGAAAAGGTCTCTCTTTCCAGGTTATGAAGCAGGATAGTCTCATTGTTCATCTTTACAGCTGTCAGTTAGCAGACGAAGCCCAATGCGTGCGTCAGCCTTTTCTTTAATAGGGAACACAGCCTCTCTACACAGCCATTGATTTACGTCCTCCAACCTTGCTAGCTCTACTATCACCCAGAGGTTTAATCAGCACAAGTAAGATAAAATTTGCCCTGGCTGTGCGTGTGTGTGTAATGCAAAACCAGGGGAGAATGAAAATCAGAAAAACAGAGGAACACTGTGTGCGTTTTACTGTGTGTGTGCTTGCTCACTTACACCTCAGTGCATTTGTGCTTCTGCATCCGTTTGGCGTGCAGTAGTAAATTGAGCAGCTGTATTGTATCCTGTGAACAAAAGAGTCCCATTTGTATATATTTGGCTTGTAGAGGGGTTTGGCTCTCGAACGCACACCTAGTGTAGCAGATTTGATTACAGGAGTATCTGTTGCTCTGCCTCAGCAGATAAAACAGGCCTCCATCAAGAAGTCAACATGCCTGACAACATTTCAAACACAACTTCATGTGTTAGCAACCAAATCAGTGGTGAAAGAGCATTCATCTGAACAAAAATATTTATGTGTCTTAGATATATCTGGGTTTAGATGCTTCTGTTGTACAGGTTTAAGTGTACGGCAAAGACTTTTCTTTCTGCTCTTAGGGCTGTTTTGTTCTCTTGAGAAATTAAAGGTCACAGGAATGTTTTCACCACGTATTCATTTTTTCTACTGTTTTGATGTTTAACTTTAGTATTTATTTGTCTTAATAATTTTTTGCCTTTATTTAATCTATTCTTCTGTGTATTTGATGTCAAAGTAAAGTCTCAGTTCTGAATAATAGCACTGTGCTCCAAAAATCACTCAGTTGTTTAATGGTGATATGGCTACACCCTTGGAAAATAAAAGGTTTCATGTTGCATCATTCATCAAAAGTTAGTCTTTTGCACAAGTTAGTTTCTCTAATAAATCTTACCTGGAGTAAAATGTCTGAGCAAGTACTTATCCTCAAACGGAAATCAGATTTAATCTTTGGTGAACAAGAAATTAAACCAAATAAAAAATATTCAAACATCAATAAAATTACTTAATGCTCATTGTGTCCATCACGCCCCTTAAAGTTCTATAGTTTGCACAGTTTAGAGATTCACAAATCCTGTGTTCAATAAAAATTTTTATGTCAAATTGGAATTTGAATTCCCTGCATTTTTTTGTAAGGAAATATCTATATAACTATGATGATACTACAGCTATTGTGCATGTTTTTCCGTTTTTCAAATGAAGACATACATGTACAAGAGACTGTCCTCCAGTAAAAAACCACCCCATAGCTCGTCTGTGCAAGCAGCTTCATACGATTCATAGTTCCATTTTATTCTTAGGTGACCTGTAGCAGGTCTAGTAGTAATTATGACAAGAGTAAAGCAGGAAGTCAGGTGATGTAGAATATAGAGCTACAAAGTCCTTGTTTGAAGGAGATTGGATGGGACTTTGACGCAAGAGACCACTGTTTATTTCCTGTGTGTGAAACTGATAGTCAGCATTGTTTGCTTTATCCGTGACCATTCCATAACCTCAACTGTGTGTTCATTATTGTTACCATGACAACGAAGATCTGGTACGCCTGCTGTTGGTAGAGTCCTATGGGTTGTATCCAAGGGTATGGACAAACAACCTGTATGGTCATGTAAGGTTGATGCACTTGTTGTTGTTTAAACAGCTTCTAAACTTTAAGTGTCTAGGTGTGTTTCCCATGGCAACAGTTGAGTGACATCTGAGGCCTGGTGTTGCTAGGAGACGCGCTTTTCTCTTCTAGAAATGTCGACATTTTTCCCCTTTTTCACCAAGCCCACATGGCATTGGTTATGTACCATTCAGCATTTGGGAGCACCCATTGTGCTGTGAAGCTTGTAGTCCACTCGGAGAGTGGAAGCTAGTCAACTTAGCTTCCTAACGTTAGCACTGATTCCACAGATTCCACAAGAGGTTACATGTTATTTCAACACCTGCTCAGTCACTGGGAGCTTTCAGACGCTCAGTGCTATGTCCATCTTGCATTCTAGAAAGGATCAGGGCCTAGCTATCGCTTGTTTCCCCTCTTTCATTGGTCCAGTTGTAGTGACAGTAAATGACCAGACTGCCACGAGTAGCCTTGTAACCTCAGCACTCCATGCATCACTCTGTGATTCAAATTACAACAGGGATCAATGTTGAAGTGCTCGATTCATATATGTGACTAAGCGTGTGTGTGTTTGTTAGTAAATGAAATAATATAACACACTGTTTTTGGTGCCTGCCCACACAGATATTGCAGCAATCGCATTACCAGAACCAAAAATTCACGCTCCTTGCAGAACAGCAATTTAGGGGGTACTATTTTTGATCAATTTAATTTTGACCAAATGAGTACACGAGTCAAAATAAACACCAATGTTGTATTTATCAAGTTGGCAGCAAAAAAAAAATCTATTTCAGTTCGACTTCAAAATTCCGGATATCTCCATGAAGGTTGGATATATACATTAGTATAATATACAGTAGTTGAGTGGTTTATTTCCCTGTTCACACACTGGCCAGCTGTCAAATCTCTCCAGAAATTTCTCTCCTGTGTCCTCAATGGACTGCTCACTCTTTTTAGGGAAAACATATGATTGTTTACTTTCCCACTCGCCCATCTTGTTTCCAATTTTCCCCTTTGAAATGGTGAATACTGTTTCTGTTTTGTTTCGACTAATTTTTCTCTTCAACCACTCTCTCCTAGATATCCCTTCATCTATCGCTCTCTCCTTCTGGTCCAGTTGTTCCAGACCCAGTTTTCTATCTGGGGCTGAAATTTAATGCCTGTCAGGAGAGTACACTCGCTGGCCAAACGTTGGGCCCCTCAGCACACACACGCGCACTGGCACATATCCATTTAAACCAGCACAATCTAGTACACAAGCAGGACACAACTACACACACAGGCTACAGACCCCACCTGCAACCTCTTCAATATAAACCTCCCACCGTTCTCCCATTCCTTTTCCAAACCATGAGGGCCCCCAAGCCCCAAAAACCCCTTGTTCTTTAAGCTCCAACCACCGTCCTCCACTTCATTTTCCATGTTTATAAACTCAAAGCCAAAGTGTAGTTTTTTGGATGCTGATAAAACCAGATATTTTTCCATAAGCGGCAGACATACAGTGGTTGATATAGAGCAAAGGATTTTTAATGGTAATCTATACGACTGAAGTCATTTATTGATGTATGTGTTCAGAAGTAGTACAGAGACTTCTCTCTCTCTCTCTTTCCTTCTCTGTTTGCGTGTGTGTGTGTGTGTTTGTGTGTGTGTGTGTGTGTGTGTGTGTGTGTGTGTGTGTGTGTGTGTGTGTGTGTGTGTGTGTGTGTGTGTGTGTGTGTGTGTGTGTGTGTGTGTGTGATTACATTGGCTCAATGAAACCGGGTTCTATTATCTCCACCTGTTGATCGTCACCCTTATTACACTATAACAACAAGAAATCCTCCCATTTACACTGGCCCCGCATACTGCTCACATGAGTTCACATCTACCACACACACTGAACTGATCTGCCAGTATATGTGTGTGTGTGTGTGTGTGTGTGTGTGTGTGTGTGTGTGTGTGTGTGTGTGTGCGTGCGTGCGTGCGTGCGTGCGTGTGTGTGTGTGTGTGTGTGTGTGTGTGTGTGTGTGTGTAACAGACCGAGAGAAAGAAACAGAGTGGTAACTGAGGCATGTTCATGTTAGCTGTGGTATTGTTCTTGGAAGGTGCCATTCATATATATGACAAACATAACTGCAGTAAAGTTATTTAAACCCTTGGACACACATACGTGTGTGTGTGAGGGAGAGAGAGTGTGTATGTGTGTGGGTATGTACACTGGATTTGCTGTCCAAAGCTGGGGAAGAGCTCTTGCTGATGAGGAAATTAGATTTTGAGATTGTTAAATTCCCAGTTTAAAATGACATCTTATTTATGACCACTTAACAAGGTTGACATGATTGGAATTTATTAGGGTGAATATATGTATGTGTGTGTGTGTGTGTGTGCGCTTGCCCGTGCATGTATCATATCTGTGCATGTGTGTGTGTGTGTATGTGTGGTTATCCCAGATTGGTTTTGGTAGCATTATTAACCTCGCCGGTCAGGAGCAGTAAATGAAATGTCAAACATCATATCAGTTCGGAGGAAGATATTCTCACTTTCTGTCTCACACACATACACATACTCAGTCTCTACTTGACAGCATAAATTAACATTCTTCATGTAGAGGGCATATAGCCAGCAATATATTCACACAACACTCTGAATAGCATTGAAATGACAATTCCTACATAATCCCAGTCACCAGCTCCGTAGATTGATATGTAAATGATGGTAAATGAATCTCATCCCAGAAACCTGACCTCACCAGGCTGGTCTACGCCGGGCCGTCAATCAGCAGCCTCATCAGTAGCAGCACAGGAGCGGTGGCAGCAGAGCATACCTTAATGGTTCTATCAGTCCCATCATGCCCCGCATATGCATCCCTATGGATTAGGCCCGAAACCTGCATCTATCATTATTGTGCTATGATACTGCCATTAGAGTATCTTTTCCCCTTTGCGGCTTCCCCTTATATCCACTCGCCTGAGGAAAGAATGTAAAATCGCTTTCCATTCAGAAGAGAAAGGAAAACCGGATTTTTCTCACAGGGTGTGGAGCTGGGAGACAGTACTTTCACGTACCAGCGCTGAGCGCTGTGCTCTTAACCACGGTCATGGCTATCATGAAAAGTACCCTTGTTCAAACTGTACCAATCAGTGGAAAATTGAACTTTGTATTGTCACTGATTTTAAGGAAATCTTTGGTTGGCGATTGCTCTTATCACATATGATTGCTCTTATCATACATTTGACAGAAGAGCTATGAAAAATGTCTCTGCTATCTAGAAAAATCTCAGTCTGCCACCAGCATCACTGACAGGTAATCAAAGTTGTAGGATTAGACTAAGGCCATGTTCAGACTGACATTAGCAATGTGTCTCAAAGTGCAGCCTCCTCGTTTGTTTCAGTGA
>NC_053414.1:16519516-16647016 GCF_016859285.1 Xiphias gladius | reverse complement strand
TCCAAAATGAATAGGCGATACATCATCAGTGGGGTGTTTACGGGCAGTGTTGCCAACTTAAAGCCTTTGTTGCAAGAATGACCAACTTTTCACATTCTTTTAGGGATTTTTCCTGACAGAAGTACCTACCAACAAATCTAGCAATTTTTTGGACAAACCTTTGCTACTGTCTGTAGAAGAGAGAGACGCCAATGTTGCCCCGCAGGCTGGTTAACCTGTTCCCCTAATCGGGCTGAGGTTCAGTCACTATTTCATACTTGCTCCATTGTCTGACAGCAGAAACAGAGAAACATGTAAATGAGAACAGCTTTATTGGGAATTCATCTGTATTAAAATACTGTATATGTGAGCACAGGGAGTAGGAGAGAAGCAAACAGATAGAGGGCGGTCCAGTGAGATACTAGGTTTTGACATAGTCTTGTTATTACTGTTGTAAGGAAATGTTGTAAATGAACATATCTGCCAAGTCGCAAAATGTTGACACTGAACATTTTTGCAAAACATTTACTTACAATGTATTTCATTTCTTTTCCTGACCATATCCCTTTGTGCAATAAAGTATCTTCTCATAGCAGCTAAAGCATGATTAATGTTTTTGTATGATTATATTTAGGCACTAAGCACTTAAGGTTAAGGTTAATGAAAGATTGTGGTCTTTTTTTCATACTAGAAAAGTCAAAAGTGACTTACAGCTTGAGACAGGACATGTTTTCTTAATGTTTAACCAAAATCTCAATCTTTCCCCAACCATAACCAAAGCGCTTTTGCTGCCTAAACCTAACACCACAGGACTAGGCTGGTGTTTCCCCAACATGAGGAAAATGTCCAGAATCCAAGAAAATATTGGAAAAGTAATAAGGTCTGAATAATGAGGTGCCATCGGGGTAAATTTCAATTCTGTAATGCTGAGCATGAAAGACTTGATATGCTAGTTAGTGAAACCTTTTGTCAACATTTTACATATTTACCTCATGAATGTTCTCAAAAATAAAAAACCGTACAAGTATAGAGTATAATTTAAAATTATGTGTGGTAATGAGAACCTCATAATTGAAACTGTGTATTAATGGGGTAATCAAAAAGTTTTTATTGACAAAATTATCTCAACACAATTTTTTTCCAAGATTTCAACAGCATCTCATAGTCATCTTCATCAGCAAATGCACTTTAGCTCAGATGTCATGGAGATGGCTAGGTGCCATTACATGACCCACTGTAAGTATGGAACTGTGGTCAAGTGATAACAGGTGGTTGCATACAGGGGGTGATGGCAACCCATGACTCTGTCATTGTATGTGAATTGCCGGCTTGAGCTTTCTTCGACCACCCACTGACTCCTTATCAATGACTTTGACTGGTTTTAGTCTGGTGTTCACAGACAGCTGATGTTTTCTGTCTGCTGTGTTAATTTAGTCTCTTGTCCAGGTCCTTGACATTTCACCTGTGTAGTGTTCCCCACAGCTGTTGCATGTGTTATCATATATCACTCCAATTTTACTAATTTGAGAGGAGGGTCCTGTCTTTAAGATTATTTTGTCAAAATACTATACGGTCAAGATTAAACTTTCAAACTTATTTTTATTTTGTTTGTTATTATAGTATGGAATAACAGAGACAGATTAATGTTTGTGTGTGTGTGTATGTGTGTGTGTGTGTGTGTGTGTGTGTGTGTGTGTGTGTGTGTGTGTGTGTGTGTGTGTGTGTGTGTGTGTGTGTGTGTGTGTGCATGTGTTCTGCTGTTCCCTCCTCTTCCTGGTCTCGGGTCTTTATGTTTTGAGATATTCAGCCCAACTTGCGTGTCTGAGTTTTCAGCACAGATTTCAGACAGATAATAAATGTGTCAGTAGTACGAGGTAGAAAAATACTTATCGTTCATTACGCCTACAGTCACACACACTGTCACTCTCAAACACACACATAAAGCAGTACCAGCCTACAAAACCTGGGGTTTGAGTAAGCCTGAGAGAAAGAAGGTCTACAACTAGTGTCTGGTCCACCCTTTCTCTATATACACCATTAAGACAAGTAAAACCAGAGCTGCTGTGTGAGACTGTTCTATCTTTATGAAGACCAGTTTGAGTTTTAGACCTTGAGGGTGTGGACATTTTTGAAAAATGCTGATATTTTGTCTGTTCTTCACTCCTTCAAATGTCTGCTTGCTTTTTGCCTTAGTTTTGGGATTACAACTGGATGAAACAGTATTTTTATACTAAGAATGGATGCAATCACTAGGTGAAAGGTTGTTGCTTTACTGATGAATTATCACTTGATTCTGTAGATCCCCTCAGCTCTACGGAGTATTTGAAAGTCTTTCAGCTCACTGTTCTGTTTTTACCGCCGCAAACTTTTCTGTTTTGGTTCAGTCTCACTTCTCTCATTTCCAATATCAGACAGCAAAAAGCTCTAATAGACCCACTGTGCTCTACCTGCTCAGCTCCAAACAGCCGACAGACACAGTTAGCAACTCGCTGTTGAACATAGCAGAGCATTTACCAGCTAAGGAGCCAGATATTTGAGTATAGGAGTTGCTGGAGAAAGGCGAGAAAAAAAGGACTTGGATTCATCAAGTGGACAGAAGCAAGAACTAAAATGAATGATACTGTTGCTCTGTGTCGGCTGGACATGTGAAGAGGTGACTGTTTGCTAACATGTTCACAATAACAACCTTTAAAGGTGATAATATCTCAGTGTTCTGTTTGCAACTTGGTCTGCTACCCCCAAGTGGCCAAAAGCATAAATTAATAATGTTGATCATATGTTGTTTTGAGGTTAGTTTAGGTATACAGCTAGGAAAAGAACCGGCATCCTCACAAGTACAGAAATACAAATGTGTGTGTGTGTGTGTGTGTGTGTGTGTGTGTGTGTGTGTGTGTGTGTGTGTGTGTGTGTGTGTGTGTGTGTGTGTGTGTGTGTGTGTGTGTGTGTGTGTGTGTAAAGGGTCAGGAATTGTCCTCCCTTTGGGCTGATCTACCCACTTAGATCAAAGCGAACTTCCAGGACAAGCTCTAGAGTGTCCACTGTTCCGGACGCCGCCTGGAAAATCCCACTCACTGGAACACAGTCACCATGGGAACCGTCAGCCACTGTGTGTGTGTGTGTGTGTGTGTGTGTGTGTGTGTGTGTGTGTGTGTGTGTGTGTGTGTGTGTGTGTGAGACATGTACGTTGGGTGTCCTGTGGCTCATTGAGACTTTTTATGTGGGTCACATTTAGAAACCTCCTCTGTTACACGGTCACACACTATGAACAAGCATCTTCTCACACACACACAGAAACATCCTGCTAGTTGGGCAGTGGTTAACCAGGCAGGCCCTGTAGATGACAGCCTTACTGTGTTGCTGTGGTGACTCTTGAACCTGGCCGGAGGTCACCGTTCAAAAGGACGTCAGCATTCAAAAGTTCACTTAGCACCACTCGATGGATGATGACGCTACCAGTCTCTGAGCAGAGAGCGAGAGAGCTTCAAAGGCTGAATAAGCCTGTCCTTAGACTCATCGCATGTAGGCCCATTTAAAGACAGCATTC
The DNA here is from genome assembly GCF_016859285.1 of Xiphias gladius. Classification (NCBI taxonomy): domain Eukaryota; kingdom Metazoa; phylum Chordata; class Actinopteri; order Istiophoriformes; family Xiphiidae; genus Xiphias; species Xiphias gladius. Next base: position 16,643,493 of record NC_053414.1, on the reverse strand, counting down.
ACAGTAGAGTGATACTTAATGAGGAAAAAAGACCCCCTTTCACGCATGCAATCTGTGATATTGCTGCGTTCGGTTACCTCAGCAAAGCAGGGGGGATTTATGTGCATCTTACTGCTCAGGTTGTGGCAGCACCAGCATTAAACTGTAACACACCACAGAAGAAGGGCCACACAGTTCAGTCAGTTATGTATACCTGTATGCCCCTGGCTTGAAATACCTCCAGAAGAAGATGCAATGCCTTATACTCACTGGCTGGTTGTTTTTGTGTGATACAGACAGGTGACTCTGCACACTCAAAAAAGAAAAGAAGTACATTATTTCACTGAAAAGCAAAAAATTCACAGATGTACCGTAACAGGCATGATAGGCCCTCATACATACATTTTGATTCCCCTTTAAAGGTTTCTAAATGTTTATGATACAAGGTTTTACCAATCCAGCTCTTAATTACACTGAAAGGTAATTGTAGCACACTGACTGAAGCATCCAGAATAGAATAACCACTCGTCAGCCACCATAGAAACCCAGGTTCATTACCCAGCAATGGTGCCTCCGGCTTGTGGGAGGCTGGTGGGGGATCATATCTTTTTGGGTTTTTTTTGCAGTAATAATAAATACTGCAAGTATTACTACTACTAGTAACTCTTACTGGTTGGTCTGTCTGCATCGTCTGCTTCTATCTAAACCAGACTAAGAGTGAGAGATTGGAGCAGCAAGGACAGCAGAGTGGGGTGAGCTGCATATTCAAAAAATCTGGAGAATACAATACACTGAATTTTTCAAAAATCAAACACATTATAGGACTGTTTTAACTTAATGCATTTTTCACCCAGGGATTCTGCTGCCTTAGTTCATATTAGAGCCATGGATGAGGCTTTATACTATATAAAACTTACCAGATTTGGAAAATTGCCAATGTATTATATGGACAATGACCACTTGTCCCTGATTTTCAGTGAGACCAGTTAATTATAGGTTTAGTGGAATGTGGGGAATGAATCTAAAGAAACCAATGGGTTTGTCTCTCAACTACTCTCAACTATTCAAGAGGTGTCCAGTGGCCAACACAGATTAATTTGGTTCTACAGGGCAGCTCCTTGACATTAGTGTGTGCAGTGGAGTGAGTGTTGAGCAGGGCATCACTGATAATGAGGAAAAAGTTGACTCACCCATCAAGCCAAAGTCAAATAATGGTAACACTTTTTGGATACTTGATACTATCACATAACAAAACTAGACTGACACTCAGTAGAATGCATACCTTTGCCAAAGCAAAAAATGGCTCACAATGTTAAGGAAAGTGATAAACAATATTCCTGGATCCGCTCATTTAACCAGATCCACACCAAGATTTAATGGGTTCTCTGGTCCATTCACGATCCCTCCCCAAACTTTGGTGCAAATAGGTACAGTAGTTTTTGCAGAATCCTGCTGAAAAACAAACCAACCAACGAACTGACAAAGGTGCAAACATATCCTCCTTGGTGGAGGTAATTAAATTTTCAGCAAATATTTACTTTCCTTTTTGTGCTTCTCTAAGGAGTATGAAACTCAGTAGGTGTTTTAGCAATTAATTTGAATCACTTGGTATCAATTAGAAGAAGCATCATACTTTCCAAATATGATATGACTAAATAAATGAAGTTGTAAAGTACTCAACACGAACAACAGCAATATTCCAGACGTGTCCTTTCAGACACATTAGTGCACGAGAAGTTTACGGTTCAACAGAGAAAAAATGGGAGTTCTACATATTCTACATCTGTATGGCATTTAGTATGCTGCATTGTGCATTTCCTCCCCAAAGGTGAAATTGCAGACTTGCTTCAGCAGCTACTTCCATGCCAGATGATGGTGTTTGATAGTTGTGTGAGGGTGAAACTAATGAATTAGAGAACAGAGGGTGTGTAGAGTGCATGCAGATCTACAGGGAGCTCTGTCAGCCAAGGGGAACAGAAAGCCCACCTTGAAATTCCACACGCATTCACCCTTGCAAATCAATAACCCCACTGGCAGCATGCGCTTAAATACACAAAGGACATACAGACACTCACGTAAGCACACCAAAACAGCAATATACACACATAAACAGTGGAAGTTTTCAACAGGGAATCTTTGATTTAACTTGAGGTTACAGACGTTATTCCGAACCGTATATCGATGCAGAATGTCAACATTGAAAAAGTCTGAATTACTTTTTTTACCTTCTGCTTTTACAGCCTCTGAAACTCTCCTTCTCTCTATTTTAAATCCAAAGTATGCAGATAATATTCAGATGAGTTCCAGACATTAGTAGAACCAGGTGTTTGAATCAGCCCTCCAAGCTCTATCGATTCCACCATCAGAACATATTGAGGCCTCTCTAGTTATCGCTTCCCTTCTAGGACAAAGAAGCCCTCCTTCTCCGAGCCTCTGGAGGGCATTTGATCTCTGTGTTGTGAGGAAGTGAAGGGATGAGATGAAATGGAATGACAAGCGATTGAGGAGAATGGAAATAATGTTCTGGAGCCACGATAGCTTTATATCTTATTCTACTGCCTGAAATGCTTTTTGGCTCCTGTTACAGACAAACTTGTGAGAAATGAAAGACGCAAGACACACACACACACACACACACAGACACACACACACACACACACACACACACGCAAATCAAAGAAACAAACAAAGAAAGTCTATTTTTCCTGTTTCTCTTACCAGAGGCTGTTCAACAACACAAAATAGATCTTAAACCTGCGTTTTTTGTTTGTTTGTTTTTTTGTTTTTTGTTTTGCCACTAGGGGGCAGTGGAGGCAAGCTGTAAACATAACACCAGCATATCATTTCCTTTAAAGTTGAAATGGTGAACTTGTAAGCAAACAGTCACTTATTTATACATCCAGGAGATATGGAGCTACATCTGATTTCATTTGGAGTATTTTTTCTGTCCACCTGGGTAATGTAAGTAAATAGTCACACTGCTTTTAGCTCTTTTTTGGTCTCCACCAAGTCCTGACATAAATATTCGGTTCTTAAGCTGCTAAATGATCTGCTATGTTCACCAGCTTCTCACTATTTGTGTCTGCCTTTGGTACTGATCAAGGTAGCAAAATTATTCTGGCGAATACTTCGGCTACATATTTGTGTTTCTTCTCCTTTTCCAAAAGTGGCCCAGGGGTGGAAGTAGCATCTGACAGTCATGCTGTATATAGGCCAGACGTATATCGGGCCAAGGACCCAAACATATAATGGGCCAGAGGAAACACAAATATGTGGCCCGAGTATTCACCAGAATAATTTTGCTATCTAGGTAGTATGCATTGGGTTTTACAGTGTTTTGACTAAAACAGCTGTCTGTTGCTGCTGAAAATGGTGCTAACCAAAACAGTAAAGTTGAGGACTGAACAGCTAAACAATGAGGTGAAATAAACTAAAAAAGTGCCATAGAATGGAGGGGAACTGCAGTCAGGTGATATTTTTTGTCGCTATGAGTGACAGTTACAGTCAAATAATCACGTGATTCATTTTTAATATATGACTGTTGATTATAACTTCTTTAGGAGAGAGAACAGAGAAAACTCAGCATAAAGTGTTGAAGATGGAAATAATGAATGGCTAAAGTTCCGTCTTTAATGTATTCAGTAGGTGACATTCAGGGGATCAACTGCAGCTTAGGCCAAAATGACCACAGAATACCACATCACCTTCCCATGGGAACTGGCCAATCACAGCCTTCGATGCCTCTGACGCACTGTCAGTCTGTCCATCAGTCCATCTGACTGGCAGGCCCCAGACGCTCCTGTCTGTCTCGCTCACTCACTCTCTCTCCATTGTCAGTCTGATGCGGTATTCACATCATGACTGCATGACCAGACAGAGAAGGAGATGGGAAAGTCACTCTGATCAGTAAAGCCTGCATTCACACAAATTCATGGGCATGCACATTGGGAAACACACTCACACATACAAACACAAACAGCCAAATGTCTACCCTCTACTTTACAAGACTGACATTTGTAGGTTACACTTGGGACAGTAGTGTGAAGACAAGCAAGCCAAAGGCTTTGACCAACATACTAACATATATTCATACTGGATGTGTTCAATAGTTTTGTTGGTGGCATTATAAGACATACACTCTTTCCCTCCCTTTTTATCACATCCATACACACATCGTGATCATCCTCATCCCTGTGTCCAACATCTTTAGTAAGAGCAACATCTCACCAAAGTTTTCTGTAAATTGATTCTTATAAAAAGACTATCACTTGTAGTTTTGTACCATTTAAAAGAAGAGTTTACAGAGAAGAGTTTACACTGAAATGAGAATTCATTATCTACTGTCACTCTACATACCCATCCTGGAGTGAGTGGAAAAATATTCAGCCTCTGAGCTGTACATATGGGGAATACCTGACAGCTACAATATCTCTCACTTCTTGAAAGGGCCTACAAAAGCATCAACAAACCAGCTCCAAAGCCAAAATCATCCACATCATACATCAAAATAAAATACAATATCAACACTAATAAAATCAAATCAGCTCATTTAAAAGGGACAATACATTGCTTGCTTGAATCTGGTTTCACTTGTTAGCAAACTTTTCCAAATATACCACAATAATTGTTAATTTAGGGCATTTCAATTGTTTGACCACAAGACTATGAGTAGGGGTAACCATCACCACATTGCAATAGTTCATGAACACCGATTTGAAGTTCATTTTGGCCACATTGTATAAATGCAGCAAGAAATTATTTTCTCAATTGCTGTGTACAAGGTCAGGAAGCGACTTTAAATCTCAAACTCTTAATTATCTAATCAGATATATCCGATCAGACATTTCTAGTGTATGTCATTCCCACCAGACATGCTGTATTTTAATGTCTCATTTTATAGTATAAAGCAAATTTGCGCCTCTGATACTGTACAAGAACATAAGACTAAGCTTTGTGTTGGTTGTCTGTCTCTTCTCAGGATCCCAGCCAGTCCAGGAGTTACAAGGTGATGACAGGATGGACTGACGAACAGTAAATCCTGTCAGCACACACATATGTGCATGCACCCATACATTCACAGAAATATACTCACGCATAAGCAGGAGAATCAAAGGGGTGCACTGCCTCCTACTGTGTTGGGAAGCCTTACAGGATGTCTGACCAACTGTGGTACGAACACATGCAGCAGTTGTCACACACACATACGTTACATACGTACATTCATGCAACACACACGGATATTCAACATACTTGAACAAAGTGCCAGAGTAATATCCACAGAGATCCCCTCCCTTTTCCTCACTTCGTCCAGTCAAACTTATAAAAATTCTCACTCTGAAACTCACACACACACATCTACACAAAGAAAACCCATCCTACTTTATTGCAGTCCTTCCTGGATCTCATGGTGGCGAGCTGGGAACCGTCAATGTGTGTGAGACGACATGGCCAATATTACTCACTCTCACACACACTCCATCGGTCACCACACTCACTCACACACTCACTGACAGACATTTCCAGCATTAACCATGGCATGTGTTCTCCTTTGCAATGTGGGCACACACGCGGTCTCACACATTTCCAGCATCTTATGGCAGAATGTATGCACACATTCAAAGACACAATGAAAAGCCCAGCCTTATCTGATTGTAACTTCAAATATTTCTTAATATGACAACATAAAGTGGTGCATTACAGTTGCATTAGATTAAATTCTTGATTAAATTATGTCTGTGTAGGTGGGGGAGGAGGGACGCACTGCTGTGTGGTCTATTAGTGTCAACCAGAAACACACCACACACTTAGAGCCAATCACAAGCAATGACTCTACACACACTACACTCGCAGTCAATTAGAGGAAACATCTGTGCGTGGATGAGCTTATGTTCATGTGTGTGTATGTGCGGGTGTGTGTAAAACATAACTGATTTAAAGTGAGAAACTCTACCTTACCTTTTTTCCCTCTCTGTGGTGTTTCATTGTTGGCCTAGACTGAAGTGGAGTTTCTTTTGCCAGGTATGGTGTTCACACACACATACGCGCACACACACACACACACACACACACACATTAGAGTAGATTTCAGACTCTAAGGACATCCTTCATTAGAGCAGGAGAGAGAATAGGCACAGCACTATTGGCATGTGGGTTAGATTAGCCAGGCCTGCGGAGCCTTGTTCTATTACTGAGACAGGGAGAGACAGAGGGTGGGGGGGTGGATGTGGGACGGGGGTCCTCCCTAATATATTTAGCAGAAAGGAATATAATTGAGAGACAGGAGCATGGGAAAGTTTCCACCAAAAACACCAGAGACAACGGGTATCATTGAAAGCTCAGCAAGGAGGCGAGTCTGACCGAGTATTAACACACACACACACACACACTGTAGAGGCACACGGATACATGCATTATATAAGGAAGAGTCGACTTACTGTCACATATGCTCACACATATACACACAAACACGTGCAAAGTCAGATATTACAGGTATTTAGCCCATAGTATATTTACCACTTGTCTTTTGTGTGTATAAGTGTGTATGAGCGTAGAGGAGGTGTCAGAAGGGTAGATGATGTATGAAGACAGCTGTTAACCCCCCCCCCTCCCCGCCGCCATCTTGTCTATCTCTGTCTCGACCTTCCTCTCTTCTGCGGCCCGGTTGTATATCACTGGTGACGCCCATTCACTTGACATTAATACACACTGTGATTGACATTCATTTCGGTTAAGGAAAGGTCTGTGACAGTGAGTGTGTGTTTGTGTGTGTGTGTGTTTGTGTGTGTGTGTGTGTGTGTGTGTGTGTAGACTCACCTTCCTTGTGTATATGTATGAGGTCAGAGGTTATTGCTGCTTCAGTGCACAAGGTGGCTTAGCATTGCATTATGGGGATCTTGACGGCACCATCTGGGTCTGTGGTGATACTGAAGGTAACACACACTCATTCACCTTGCTAAAACACAACACTGAAATTATCAGTTTAGTGTTTTTCTTTCTTTTATTTTTTAGTTTTCACCAGTTTAATGCTTACCCAGCTAACCATTGTGCTAGTTGTTTGAAGTCAATCTGACGTTAATATAACATTCTGGGTAACTTTACTTTGCTGTTTGGCAAACTGTTGATGTTATAGAGATGTGCAGTCATGACATCCCGTCTGGGCGAGTCTCTACTCCACTAGCTTTGTAACTCAATGGAACTCAACTCATCCAGCATTTATTTCATCAGTCTTGCTGAAAAAATTAAGTGTGTTCCTGGGGTTTACTGTCCATATAATTTGGCATCTACTACAGCAGGTGCTAAAAGAAATTTAGAATTTTGTGGTTTAAACACAGTTAAACAATGAACTTAAAACTACAGGCAGTGCAGGCACTTGCATCATTATAACTTGGTTTCATCCATATCCATAAAGATAGTTGTAATCTCTGCTGTCTAAAAGCTTCTACAGCGTTCATTCCTTTCTTTCCAGCTGTTATTACAGAATGTCTAGGGCTTATGGGAAATGATGTTTGTTAAAGGCCACTAGAAAACATACTATAAACTGAATAAGCAAAAATATTAGATTGTTTTTCAAAAAACTATTAAACTATCAACTACAAATTCTTTTAGCATAGTTACAAATGTCAGCGGGATCTCAGATGAGGTTTTCTTACTTCTGGAACAGAAACCAGAAGTTCCAGTTTCACTTCAGCATTCTATGGACATTTATTATTATTTTTTCCAAATTACTTACTGCATTGTACCTCCAATGGACACTTAATGTTGATCTATTAGTGGTGATACTTGTTATTTAATACTGTTTTTTACTGATATGAGGGATAATATTACTAATTTGATAGTTAGTCTAGATGAATCCAGTTTTCTTGTCACTGTGGTTTATTGTTAGCCCTCAACAATGTTTAAATGAATTGTCATGAAATTAGGTACAGATATCATGGTGCCCAGTGGATGAATCGCAGTGATTTGGTGATCCACTGACTAAATATCCCAGCATCTACTCAACAGATTTGCAAAAAATTTGGTGCAGACACTCATGGTTCCTCATTGATGTAACATGACGACTTAGGTGATCCTCTGACTTCTCCTCTAGCAACACCACGAGTCTGGTATTTGTGGTTAAACTGTCTCAGGTGATATGTCTCGACAACTATTGAAATTTGGCACAGACATTCAATGGCATTCAATGGCATTACCATCAGCCTTGGTTTTATTTGTGTTCACTGCTAATTAGCAGTTGTTAGTATGCTAACATTCTGGCTAAAATGGTGAGCATGGTAAACATTAAGCCCTCTGAACATTAGCATGTTAGCATCACCATTGTGAGCATAACACGTCAGTGTTATAATTTAGCTCAAACCACTGCTGTGGCTATAAGTACAGCCTCACAGAGCCATTAGCATGGCTGTAGAAACTTAGTCTCGTTACAGTACATTTTGATTTAACTTTAGGTATCTCACCCTTTTTAATCACTATCAATGAATCACTTGATATGCAACTTTTATTGGATGTGTGTTTAGCTCACTTCATAACCTTGCAGCTACACGTATATAATGAGGGCAGAAGAAATACAGTTTTTCAGAAAAAGCCCCCCCCCCCCAATTTTTAATGATAAAATCTACAATTAGTAAGGATGATGATTTGTGTTAATAAGCTCCCAACTCTTTTTATCTTCCTAAAGCCATGTAGGCAGGCTGTTACAGGTAGGGAGACTGCTGTCTGGATTTATGAGTGTGAGCACTGACAGCTTCAAATATCAAACTACTATTTCATTTCACTATCAACAGATAAATATTACACTTGCCTGGAAAAACTGGAATTATAAGGAAGGTGGTGTATTTGTCTTTTCTATTATTCTTGTCGACTTTTCCCAGGTTTTCCCAGAGATAAGTACGGGGCCCTTTCAGACCTCTCAAATGCAGTCTCTTTGATTTTGCCATTGACAGAGGAGAATTCAGTGTCACAGTGATTTTGTAGCCTGGTTGTAAATAACACCACCAGGTGATGGTTTCTGAAAACACATCAGATCTTTACAAAGTCAGATACATGCACAGAGGGGAAGAATTTACGTTATATTTGCTTCACGCCCTGTCTGTGCTCTCACAGTACAACTGAAAGTATTTGAGTTTTTTCTTTTCTAGTTTTTGAAGATCACGGTGTGTATGTGTTTGCATTTGTGCGTTTGTCTGCATGTATGCACTAAAAATAAAATAGGGGGGCTCTCACACATTTTGCCTTATTACAAAGTAAAATTTATTTAAATAGCACCTTTCTAGAGTATGTATAAATCAGAAGTACAACGTGACATAAAACCTAACATACACAACAACAGGCACAATATAAGATATGAGGCTGAACAGATTGATATTTAGCTGCTTCTTAGATGTGCCCAGAGTGTCCTCAGATCCTAAATCCAATGAGACCGAGTTGAATCATTTTGAATAAGACGGAGTTATATGCACATCACATCACATGTAGGTACAATGACACTGGAAATCAGTATTGATGAGAAGAGTAATGCCTGCACTCTTGACTCCAAACCACAGATGTATTTAAACAGCCTATGTTACAAACCCAGTCAGATCTTTGTCAGGTCAAAATGGTATCTGTCATGTCATTTATTGATTTGGAGTCAAGTGAGCAAGCATTACTCTCTTAATCTTACATCATTTTGTAGCCATGATAGGTACAATCCTCTTTAGTTACAAGCCGGGATCTAAGTTACCTACTGGAATGTGTATAGCTGTATAAATCACTAGTATAGATGGTGCCTGATCATACAGAGCTCTGAAAGTGATCAGAGGGATTGAACATTTGAGTCTGAATTTGATCTGGAGGATATCCGTAACAAAATCAAGATGAGTGATAGAAGAGCCCATTTACAGGACCTTTTAAAAGCATTACATGCCTTACTAAGGCAGTTGAAAAGAGAGTTACAGTTATCCAAATGGGACAAAATTCATGTGTGGATAAATATTGACATCTTGGTTTAAGAAACAGTTGACCTGAGTTTGGCAATGTTCTTGCTGATCTTAAGGCAAGCATTTGTCAAAAGGGATACATACATTTCTAAACTCAAAAAAGAGGGCAATTCGCACTCTGAAAGATATCTCAGACTTCTCTTTTTTAATTTTTTTCATTAACTTACATGGTTGATCACAGAGACCTGCATTCCTTTCTATCCTTAGCTAATAACAACGGAGACTCAGTGTTTCTCTTCAACTTTGGGACAAAGCTGTTTGGACCACACAATAGATGGTGTAGTAGAATGGCAGGAAATCATTGGTCATCCAATTTCTTTGTATAAAATAAGTAATCATGTTAAACAATAGACAGTCTATGTGTTAAACAGTAACTTTTGCATTATGAGGGTTAAGGCATACAGCTGGTTATAATCCATATAGCAATGGCATGATATATGGGCAGAGAAGTTGTGGGACCCATATTCAAACACAAGGACACAAAAGAAGCCGTTAGATAAGCAGAAAGACAGACAGATAGATAAACAGACCAAATAACGCATAAAAGAAAGTCAACCGAAGAAGCAGATCCAAAAAAAATCTACACTGATACGTCACACAGTAATATGGTTCTTACTTGGCTTTTTCCTTCATCATATGCTCAATGAAGGAGTGCACTTGACCTTGCATGTGTTTTTAGTTTGGCTATTTCCTGTCCTCCCTCCCTCAGCTCCCTCCTTCCATCATCCCTGGGGCAAGGTCTGGCCCAGTGCACCTCCACTTAAAATGACCCTCCACCTTCCAGCCCCCTCCACTGTGCACCTTCACCCTCCTCAAATGTTTAATGTCTGTGTGTGTGTGTGTGTTTGTGTGTGTGCGTGTGTGTGTGTGTGTGTGTGTGTGTGTGTGTGTGTGTGTGTGTGTGTGTGTGCGTGCGTGCGTGCGTGCGTCCGTGCGTCCAGGCATGAACATTTGTCTTCAAAGTCAAGTGCATTATTGTGTGCAGAATTAATGATAATCCTCTGTAGTGCTCCTGTGCTGCATAAGCCCCTCTTTACCTTTTACCTCCAGAACAACACACGTCTCACTGAGCCCTGTCTTACCTAAAGACCTGCCCAGATGCACAAAAGACAGACAGCTCAGACAGAGAGTGAGAATGAGGGGGGTCAGTTAGAACCAGCTGGACAGAGCAGAAGTAATGAAAGACTTCTTCAAATAGGCAGCAGCTTGGTGTCTCCCAGCACAGCAGTGCAGTTCTCCAGGTCTCTGCATGCATGTCCACTCACACTCCTGCTCGGATGAAACTCTCCTTTTCTCTCTTTACTGCCCTTCCTTCCTCCTTCCTATTTACCTTTCCCACCTATGCCCACAACTTTGCATCTTATCACTCTAATCCAGAACACAGCTTCTAAAATGTGGGATATACAGTATCTGTCAGGCGAGCCAGAACATATTGGCAGAGCTTTGTAAAGGAATGTAAAGAAAGGCTCTATGACAAATAAACATTACTATGTCGTACAGCGACCACCATCTCTCATTTAAAGCCAGGAATTCTAAACAGATGTCTTTATGTATTCACTTGCACAACAGCGAGTGTAGCCGTGTGTTTGGACATGGGAAGCTTAAGTGAGGGTTCACACTAGATTCTGTAGGGACGAGAATACTGCACCTCTGTAGTAATCGCAGTGGCCGTGCTCCAACCATAATACTGATCCCCAGGACTCTAGATCACACACACATGCGTATATATTTCTGTACATGCACAGACACTCAAGCACACACGCTCAAAAAACACTCAGGTAATCATTTCCACATTTATTTTCTTTGCATTCATATTCCTCTCTCCTTTATATGTTTTCACAAAAATAATGTCAAGGCTCTCAAAGCGGGTTAAATAAGTGATTTTTGGAAATCTCATTTGGAGGGCCCCGTACAAAGTGTGGTGGGCGTCTGTACCACGTCACAGATTATACATGAGGATGTTGCCAAAAACACAATGAAACCCTGGACTCTTTCAATCTGCAGTCACTGTGGTTTCTCCTCAGTAAAAGGCTCATTTTGATTCATCCGATGTACAAATAATTAAACATATTCGATCCAAGTATTAGCATAAATAGCATACTCAATCCATCAACTGTCACAAATCGCCACCTTGGAAACAGCCAGGCTGTGAGCCTGAGCTTTTAGACATAAAGCCTTTTTGTGGTGTTATTCTTATTCATCTACCCCCATCTAATTAAACATGATCCCCTCTGGTTTTTGCACACCACAGAGCAGTTAAATAAAATCTGGAAAAAATTCAACACCACATACATAAGTGTTCAAAATGTTTCTACCCGTTCACTTACAACGTAGTAAACTCAGCAAGACGCCTCGAATTTTGGACGAGATGAAACCAGAAAAAACAACGAGAAACATGCGTCACAGTCAGTTCTAGGGTACACAGGGCTAGGAGAGTGAGCACATACTAGGCTAGCACACAAAGCCAGTTTAATTGTTAGTGTGAGCAATAAACCCCTACTAATACCAGCTAAGTCTTGTTTATATTAAATATGTGAGGTGATTCCTTTATGGCATATGGAGAACTGGTTCTAATTATCTTTAAAAATCTATGGGCTTGTGGAATGCACCTGTAAATTGAATTGACTTGAAAACCCCTGAACAAGCATTGTCCACACTGCCCCCTTCAGGGAACAGAGATGAAAAGTGATGGAGTAAGGGTGGAAAAAAAGTGGAAAGGAGGAACTGGTTAGATTAAATAAAACGGTTTTAGTCCTCATCTTGCCCTGGTTATTTTGAGGTCATTCTTTATTCTTGGGTGTAATGAGTTCTCTTGATTTTTTCATCCTGTGGCTATATTCAATACCTGGTAGTTTATCAACACAGTCTATATCTGGCTGTTGTGCTTGGACTCGCTGAGGCAGTGAAACTGAGGGAAATTAAAACGTGTAGCTACTGTGCCCCTCTTCTGAACTACATAACAAGATCCAGGTGTGCTCTTGTGCAGTCATGCTGACACACATGCACATACTGAGACACAAGCACACAAATGCACACACACCTCCGAGTGGCCCTGACTGCAGTCAGGACTGTGTGGTGTTGCAGTAATGAGATATGTTGGTGACTGAGGTGTTAAAAGTTCCTTTTGGCTGCTGCACAGGCAGCGGCGGGACAACCACCTCAGTGCTAAGCTGCCGCTCATTTCCTGATCACTCAACATAGGTGGACTGCATTGTTGCTCTAAATGCATGTGCCTTAAAACACATACTCATGTGCACATACTGAGACTCATGTGCACCTAAACACAAAGTGCACATGCAGCATGGTGACCCTGCACGTAATCATCTCTGTTCCCCGGGCACACTAGGCTGTATGCTGTTGGTCACGCTCCGGCCCAGAAATGCCATTCACCAGACTGCCGTCTTTCATCACCATCTCCACGGCAACCACGCTCTAAGTCACCGTGACAACGAATTCCACCTGGGCCTGTGACACTTGCTGCCTCCCCCAAGCTCGACGTTCAATCCCATCTCCCTATCTTCGCTACAATCCTCCATAGCTCTTTATAACTTTATTTCATATGTTTTAATCGGCCTCACTGCCTCTGTTTCCCACTCAATTGCTGACATGTTCTCTATAAACCCTTCTCTGTGGGTTATTCTCATACCTTTCTTATGTTCTTGCATTACTGGACGCCTAGCCTAATTAACCTTCCAGGGGGGGTGTGGGCCAAAAATGAGCTGGGGGCCACTGTTGAAACCCCCTTCTGCCCACTCTCTCTCCATTAGTCTATACAAGTGCTCATGGAGTGTTGTGCACATAAAGGAATACACATAGCACCCTAATTATATTTGGCATAGAGCCCTAGAGACCAACCAGTATTCCTGTGGTGGATTACCTGGCCCCGGGTCTTTGGTGTCTCAGTTTGTTACATTTAAGTAACTTTCCAACTTTGCACTATTCAAACAAACAAACAGATTACAGAATAAGTCTTTGACAGAAATTGCAAAAAGCTTAAAATTAGATTATTACAAAGCTATATTTTGGCCCTTTTTCAAGAAAGGGCACGCAGACAATGCGAGACCCACCATTATTTAAGTGGATAATGTGCATTGGTGGTGCATATATAATCCCATCAAATGATCAGCAGTTAATTACAAATTTTACAGACAGACAAATTGACGCACAATGACACTTGGACATTTGGGGCCCCTGGGGCCCCTGCTTGGGGGGGGGGTGACAGAGGTGAGCAGAGCAGATGTAAGTGGAAAAAAAAAAATATAAATATATATATTCAAAGTACTGGAATTTAATTGTCTGTCTCATCAGTTAAATTCACAATTACCCTGGGTTCATCTTAACATCTTAATGCACACGGGACCTAACTGACATACTCTGAAACTCCTAAAGTGCTCTGCTGCCCCCATGTGGTTACACTGAGGAGGAGCTGGCAGTCCGATCAGACACTGTCAGTCTCTGCTGAGAAGTAGAAGGAAAACCTTTACTCTGAGAAACCCAGGGATATATGATGTCTGGTAAACCTCATGCATTCATTTGTCCTTCATCTTATCAGTGTAACAGTTAACACACACAGGGACCCCAACCCATTACAAACAGCACTGTATCATACAGTAAAATTGCGTTGCAATTTCTTGTGAGTATGCACTAAAGAAGGAGTGTACCAAGCTGTTTAATTTTAAAGCACCCAGACTTCGGGTCTTGGTTTGGGTTCATTGAGGTACTACACCCAAAAAAATAGAACAGACAAGTTGAGGCAGATCAGTGAACCAAGATTCTGTCCATCTGGCTGTCTTTAACTACATCTAAAACCCCGCAGGTGATAATTTGCGGCACTATGGCTATGGCTTTCATCAGTGTAATTGAGAAATATACACAAATAATATGTAAACAGCAAAGGTCTTCACAAAATCAACAAAAAACATGCAGTACAAATAATATAGCAGCCAATGGGTTGTTTACACATAAACATAGGCCTTAATGATTATTTGGAAACTAATTCACCTTAATTCTGCAAATAAAACATGATTCCACTATAGTTTTTTTCAGTTCTCTTTTATTATGAAATGCAGTAATACAGTAATCCCATTTCAGTGCAGGGGCTAGTGTACGATGGCTTTCCACCGTTGTCTTATGCTCAGAGTATAATTAAGACCTAAAAACTATGACAGAAATATTGTTCTATAGTGTCGTAAAACCTAAAAGTGAAGGTTCCACACAGTAATTACAGCGTGTTGAGAAAAGAGGACCGAAATTTAGTGGCAATTCTGACTGTGCAGACTTTATTAAATGCGTTATAAAGACTTAATTTACTGAATAACCACCACAGACGCATGTATTTTTCTTGTTGATTATCTTATTTGTACGGGCATGACAAGGGATGTAAATGGGAAGGGGGGGTCACTGAGGCTGCATAAGTACAGGGCCCAGATTTTTGTGCTGTATATTGAGACTGTATATCTACTAATGCCCTTGCTAAGAAAGTGTGAACATTAAAATTGACTGTTATAGCCTTCAACAACTGCAGCTCCCACTTGTATTTGACAGGAGCCCGTCATTAGCATAGTCATTATAAGGTCATTGACATAAGGCTATAAGAACTTTTTAAGACTCTTCTATCTGTCTCCATTTAATTATAGCTTACATCTAACAAAAATAACTTTTGTAGGCTTTTAATAGAGCAGCAGAGAAAGCAGTAGTGGAGCATAACTAAGTAAATACATAATAGTTTTGTGGTACTTGTACTTTACTAGAGGATATCAATTTCATGATACTTTATACACTACTACATTTCAGATGAAAATATTGTACTTTTTTAATGGACTACATTCATCTGACAACTGCAAATACAAGTAATTATGATTTTATAAAACCTGTAGATCTATGTATCAAATACTGATGCCTTATTAAAGATTGAAGTTCTGAAAAATGATTATTTTTGATCTTGTTTTACAAGATGATAAGGTGTGCACAAACTATTATTTTGTGTGCGTAAGATTTAAAAAGAAATCTCAGGACCTTGGGGGCTCCATAATTTAACACTGACAGAGGACATTATGCAGGATGTGTACTTTTTCTTTTCATATTTTTAGGTATATTTTTCTGCTAATACTTGCGTATTTTTACACAAGTGTAATTTGGAATGCAGGACTTTTACTGTTTTAAAATTGTGGTATTGCTACATTTACCTATGTAAAGGATCTGAGCAGCTCCTCAACCACTACGGAAGCGCACTGCATTCAGAAAAGAAAAAAAAATGGAGACCTTAATTCACATTGATGACTTACTATAATCATAATGACGAGAAAAGAGCTCGTAACTAGAAGATCCGGATCTCGTCATTAGGAAACTATCATAACTACGAGATCCGGGATCTCATGATCATGACTTACCATCTCAGTACGAGAAAAGGGCTCATAATAACGAGACCCTGATCTCGTAATTATAACAAAACTTTCTCATAGTTAAGAGATAATGTAGACGAATGGAACAGGACAGGAACTGAATGTTTCAGAGCCTGCTTGAGAATGATCGGGTTTTAAGATTTCTTCAGTATCAAAGTAATTCACTGATAGTTGTCAGTATATTTAATGAAACAGAGCAAAAAATGAGCTGCTATTATCTAATTCGGCGTACTTAAACTTAAACAAACTTTTTAAACATACTGTTTCGTGTAAAAGTTTGCATCTGTTCACACTACTGAGGACTTTAACGTTTAATGTAGCATTTTCGTAAATACTTTTTTGGAGGAAAAATAATATTGATGTTTGCGCCCATACTCATTATATACATGTATAGGATAGAGAAAAAAACCGTCATTAATATCTCCCACGGTCTTCAATCGAGGAGAAAAGAAAAGCGAATTAAATGAGGTAACGCCACATTGCCTGTCTACTTAAACAGCCTAGGTCATGACTGATAACCACCTTTTCCTTTTCTCGTAATTACTACATCGGGATCTCGTAATTATGAGTTCGTTCTTTGTAATGATAAAAAAGTGAGTCATTATTATGAAAAATATGCCTCCGAAATGTTTTCTGTTTTGTGAATGCAACGCGCTGCCGCACACCGCTGTCAGTATGAGCTGTGAGGCCCCGTTCGGGGTAAAGTGTCCCTGTCCCTGTCTCCGTGGAGCCTGCTGTCCCCCTAGCGGCCGGCTGAGGTCGTGACAGCTGCTCCGCTGCCCACGTAAAACGTCCACAATCGCTTCCTGCCGTTCAGACAGAGGGAGAGAGAGGGGGGAAGGACGCAGAATGGCGACCGTGAGGTGCCCCAAATGCACGATAGAAAGGAAAGGGTTTCGGCGGGAACTTGATTCTTGGCGACACAAATTGATACATTGCGTTGGTATGATCCATGTGCAGTTTCATATTTTGTAAAAAATCGACGGGCTTCAAAGAGATTTCGCCCCTAAGCCGGGCGATCGCTACCCTGAGCTATGTTGGATTGCTAGCTAATGCTAGCTAACTGATAGCTAGCTAGTAGCCTGGCACCGTAGGTGGCCAGCTTCAGCGTTTTAAGTTAAGCAGGCTAATATTTACCTGCTGGCTCGCTGTTCGAGTTGGCTCCTTTTCTTTGTCCCCCTGAGCTAGTTAGCTACTCGCCGGTCCTAGCTCTTTCCGATCCTGTTATATGACTGAGATGATACATGCAACATTAAGGCGTATCGTTTAATTTGTAGCTTACCGACAGTCAACGTCGTTAGCTAGATTTGTTTATTGACATATGCTGGCTATGCTAATTCCGTGCTAACATGCTATGCTAACATTATCGCTGTTGATGTTATTTTGGGGGAGGGGATTGTTGCTACGTTAGGAAAGCTAATGTCAGTGAAATATGAGAAAAGAATACATTTCAGTGGTGTCGGGTAACGGTTTTCCACGTACTGTTTGCTATTTTTAACAATGTTTTACGGCGCAGAAGCCGGTAACGTTAGGCTAGGTCGCCCAAAGTTAGCTGGATTTCTTCTTGTTTATAAAGTTTAATCACAGTGACATCAAACCCAGAATACACAAAACATAATTGCAAAGTATGAATGTTAACTAATTGCTATTCACGAGTGAATAGTATAGTATTAGCACTCGGTATTAACTAATGCAGGTGTTTACTGTCTGCCTGAAGTTAACACCTCAGTGTACTGAAGGATTGTCTCTGTTTATTTTGTCTTGTAGGGTTTGAAAGCATTTTGGAGGGTATCTATGGCCCGATGCTGCTGAGAGACCTCAGTGTTTTTGATGGTGGGTTTTTGTGTGTATACATTTAAAAAACAAAAAAAAAAAATCGTGATTGCTTTGTGTAATCATAGGCGTATTGTATATTTATTTATTTTCAGCAAAAAAAAATTGAAAATACCAAAATCAACCATGCAGTAGTCTGCCTTTCAATACTTTCTGACATCTCCATCCTGTCTGCAGCACTCTCACCCAAGCACATTTGTAGTTATGATGTAAATTTAAAAAGAAAAAAGATTTAATTTTTTTTTTAATTCTTATTCCTTTTCCCAAGCAGGGCACGGAAGTGTTGAGCAGATATTACTCAGGCAGGAGTAAACAGTACATTGTAAACAAATCAGTATTCAGTATTATGTGTCACTTTCAGATTTCCAGTTTGACAGGGATATAATTTTACCTATGTTAAATTTTGAAGTTGGACTCAACTAGAAAATTTTAAAATATTCATATACACTGCTACTCATTTTAGAAGGGATTAATTTAATTTTTTTTTTTACATTTATCTTTAGAATTATACATAGGTAATAACAAAACTCTTACCCAGAGGGAAAACAAAGCATCTTGGGCTTTCAGACAATATGATTATGACCTCCCAGTGAAGTTTAAACGTATTTTGTAATTAAAGTTTTGAAGTACTTCAGACTCAGAAGAACAACAATAAAAGAAATCCTTACATAACTTCTGCATTATAAAAAAAATGCAGCTATACAGTATATTAAAATATAGCAGCGAACCACAAACCTTGCATTCATTTAAGAAGACAGCATGGTATAGACCTTGAAAGAGCTGTCAAACCAACACAAGTAAAAACAGCACTAGCGTAAGAAAGTACTTCCATGGCACATTGGTCCCCTAACTGCACTTGGTTTTGTCTGTTCTTTTGTTTTTTAGGCACTGTCAGTCAGAAGAGTTAGGGTTACGCTTCAGGTACATATAAAATCTAAAATGAATAAAACCAAATGGCAGCTAAACTGAATCCTGTCAAAACAGCTTTGAAATATAGTGTATTGGATCATTGCAAATGTATCTGTTTCATCAGAAAGGGATATACACCGTCAGCCCCTCCCCACACTTATCTATACAAATATACTTGCATACATTAAAAAAAAATAAACCTTTTGAATTTTTTCATTTAGAAACCTTGAAATTATCTATACTCACTGTATCTCTACTATTTAATTTAGCTTGCAACATGCCTTTACAAGGCCCATAGCACTTGATAGACACCAGCAGCCAAAACACAGCTTGCTTGACACTATCTGTGGTCTCAGTGAGGTCAGCAGTGCCATCTGGAGACTAGACAGGAACATAAGATGAAGTGTGATAGAGACCAGGCAGACATGATCAACTGCTTAGTCAAAACACTGAGTGTAATTAATTTATTTGTCCCCAGTCTAGTCATTTGTAATGAATATCAGCCAATGCTTACCTAGTGTGGTTGTATCTGCTTTTATTGACGGCAGCTAGGGGTTGGCGATATAAATAAAATCTTTTGACGTGGTGTGTGTAATTTTATACCTCAATAATGATATGTCATCATATAGAACATTATTTGGATATTCAATTGAGAAACCATTTAGAGATGCAATCCAGTATTGTCATAAAGCAGTCCTGCTCTTTAATTTGCAACACAATTGTCTACAACCAGGGTTATTAGAATAATAGATACATTGGTACAAATTGTAAATTAAAAGAACCAAAAAATCCTGCAGATTATGGTTTTCTCACACATATAGTTTATGATCTAACAAACCTGTCTACAAGGCTTTGTTCAGACTGCAGGCAAATCCGATGTTTTTCCTCAAATTAGCTCTTTAAGACAGACTCTGCACTTTTTCAAGTGATCAGATCAGATTTGTGTGTCCAGACAACTACCTCAACTATCACTGTCGGCATGAGTTGCTGTGGTAACGACATACGCATAGCTATGCTGATGACGTGGCTTATGCGGAAGCATGGGAAATGGCGGTGCATAATCTTGCCCTCAAAACAATCATGTTGTCAAATTATGGTGCAAAACTGCTCCGGCGTTGTCTTCCATAGCCCCAAAAACCTATACTCCGAGTAATGCAATCTTTGAAGTTCTATTTGAGTGGTCAGAGCATCCGGACTGAAACACATCTGTAGAAATCAAATTGGAATCGCATTTAAAACCACCTCCAAATGTGGTTTGGATGTAAAAAGTGCACTACATGTGTTTTTTTTTTGTTTTTTTTTTCTTCGCTGTTCGGACTTTATAAAATCAATCCGGATACAATCTGGATATGCCACAAAAAAAAAAGGATTTGAGCTGGCAGTCTGAAAAAGGCCTAAGACTTTCTCGAAAGCTTTGTAGTAAGTGTTAACTGCTATAAGTTGTACAACAAAATCGTGAAACATTTCTATAGTCTATTGTTAGTATTTTTTGTTATGTTAGGGTTTGGCAAAATGACAAAGTAGATCAAAAAATGATAGAAATTTGTCAGTAGCATGTAAAGTGTTCTCATGGCATAAAGTTGGCGGGATGATACAGCCTGGAAGCCACTACTGCCTCTTTTCAAATTATTTAAAGGGATCACAGTATGAGGCTGCTTGATTCTTGATGTACCCTAATTTATTAATGCCTGGTTATGTGTCATTGTGTCTTTTAGACTGTGAACCTGAAGAGGTGGATGACTGGTCTCCAGAAGCAAGCTGCTCTCAGTGTGCATTTTGCAACATTCCCCTGGACAAACTTAGTGTAAGAATTGTCAAAATATTCCAGAAATAGAGGTTAAAGTCATCCAGTTATCAAAATTATATTGTTTGATTTAAGATATAGAATATTACAGAATATACTATATTCATAATAGGAAAAACAGTCAATAAAGTAACTTTTCTTGTTTTTTCCTTTCAGGATCAAGTACCTGCAGCCACGTCGCCCCTCTCCTCCCCCTCTGATCACTCTCCCTGTCAGGCTCCAAGCATCTCTGAGAGCAGCCAGTCAGCTCACAGGTTTCTCCAAGCTGTGTTTCACAAGAAAGGTAAGTCATGTTTCTTTCTGCCCTGTGGAGCATCTACAAACATGTCAACTTATGACATACTAAAGCTCCTGCTGTAGGTGCACAGCTGTCGGCTTTCTTTTTATGGTTATTCTGTCTAAAAGCAGTAACATAAACAATACTCTAAATCAGTGTATTTGAAAAACGGGACTGGTCTGCTTTGATTTGTCTGTCTTGAAAGGCTCCAGATTGCTTTTGTGTTCTGGCATATGGGCTTCCCAATAGAATTAACTGGCACTAGCACTAGCTGTTAGCAGACTTTCATGAGTGTATCCCTTTACAAATTTTCAAATCCCATTTTCTCAAATGACAGAATTTTTTAGGCAGACAGTTTCGGTTTGATGTACTCATGTTATATTAGATATCCCTCTATGATGTTGCTGCTGCCACACCAATAAATTGGAGGTGAATTGAGTTTCAATTGTGTTCATTTAAACATAACATTTGATCTATCTTTTCACAAGCCATGTCCCGGTTCTTCTTGATAACCCAGACTTCGTTGTCGGTAGTTTATCAAAGGACAATTTCTTCCAGGTAACTGATTATACGCAATGTACACAATCACATTGATGTAATAGTTATACAAAAATGATGTGGTTTATTCCCATAAACATCATTCACTTACATAATTGCCCACAGTGTCCTAATACAAGGTAAGGTTACCATTATAAACAGTATAAATTTGTCTACTCTGCCAGTATCTGACGATATAGATTGTCAAATTGCCTACTCCTCTGGAAGTAAGCAAATAGCAGATTTTAAAGTTAAAAAGAGGGATGTTTTCTAGCTATACGTTTTTTATTTCCTAATGTTTTGCCCAATAACAGTTTCCTGTTATTAGGACGTTTTGGGAGACACATGTCACTTTTGCTGCTTCGTTGGGACCAAGATCATTTTTGTCATAATGGACATATTGCAAGGTGTCAAAAATCTTTGTAATCACTCAAAACATCCCAAAATTTCTTACTGCTATAAGAATAGCAGAAATCATGCTTGTTATGTCACAAGTCGAATCCTCTCATTTTAACTTCTGGCTGCATCTGTGCCCTCTTTGTTAGATGTTCCCCTGGGCTGTGATGCCAACATCCCTCTGGTTGCCCAGGAGCTGATGAAGAAGATGATACATCAGTTTGCCATGGATTATGCATCCAAGTGTCTACTCCACACCAGTACAAATGGTGTTACAACAAGGACCTCATCACCTTCGTTAGAAACATCAGATGCCCCTCTGGACCTCACAGTGAGCCGAACCCAGGAGGAGAAAGAGAGTGAGCCTGAACTAGGTAGGGAAAGCATTAAACACAATTTGAATTCAAAGCCAATAAATGTTTCCAGCTCCTGAAGTTTTAAGACTGTATCACTGACGTGCCCTGAAGGTACAATTGCAACGTGATTCAACTCCTTGCAAGTTTAAACATTTTTTTCTGTAACAGATGGCGTGCTCGACCTCTCCAACAGGAACTCTGCCTGCTCAGCAACTTCATCATCATCTAATCACAAAGCTTCTGGGTAAGAGTTTTGTTATTCTTAAATTGGTTCTGTCGATAAACGTCAGTTGTATTCGACCTTGTGGCAAAAAGCACGAGGAAGCCTTATCATTACTATTAGTGAAAACTGGGGTTCTTCATAAATACGGTAGTAAATTTACATAACCTAGGCCTTTTTGTTCAAACCCACTTTGACTAAAACATTACTTTGCATGTGAGCGAATCCCCATTAAGGATATGGCATGGCTAAGGTTTGATGGTTAGCATCAGTATTGTGTTGTGTTACTTTCATTTTCACCAATGCTGCTTGAAGTCAACTAATTAACTCCTCTCTGGCCTTAATGATATGCCTACTCCTTTGTTTGACAGTACTTTGGGTCAGTTCATAGTTAGTCATTATGAAGAGTTAGCTTGTGTTTGGTGCTTTGGTTCTACGGGGTTGACTCTTTTATCTCTTGAGCGGTAACGTCACAGCAATGGCACCGTATTATAACATTTGCCAACAGCTCAGGATTGTACGATGAGGAGAACATTGCAGTACCTCACAACGATTTTACCTCCTTTTTTACTGATCCAGTTATGATGAGTTTGATTATTCAACTTCCAAGCATGTAGGATTCTCACTGAAGGATATCACAAAACTACAGGGGTTGTATGTGAGCGCAAAAGTAACCCCAGCCATTCACAGACTGTCCCACCTGGACGTGAAGAGGCTTTGCCACACACAAAGAATGTGTGTGCGATGAGAGACAAACAGCAGCAGTGTGTGTGAGGGCCCAGAAACAGACTGAAAACAAACAGACATGAAACTTAACAGTCACAGTGATGTTACCAACACAAGGCATAAAGGAGTGGACCCCTCGCTCTGCACCTCCCCTGTCCCCTATGCCAAAATCAAACCCCCTCCATCACCTCCATCCTGACCCTGCTGTTTGGTCCTCCCATCCCTAGGAGGCTGCACAGGCAGAAGGAGGAGTACATTGAGAGGAGCTGGGAGCTGTCTGAGGGGTTGCTGTCCAAGGCCTTAAAGGATATACGTTCAGGGAGGCTGCAGGAGCAGCGGGCCGCCTTGCTTTATGGAATACCCCTTCACACACTTAGGCAAGGCCTGGACGGCTCGGCTGAGGGAAGGCTTGGGATGCTGCACCAGCTTGCACCAGGAGGCAGAGATTTCAGGGATGAAGTGACATCGTACAATGTGATGTCATCAATGCTGGGTGGTGAAGCCCGTCTAGTTCTGCAGAAGGTGGCGGCGTGGGCAGAGCGGGCAGATATCGGAGGAGCTGCAGAGGAGAATGGAGATTTAAGTTTCCCTTCATCCTCTCTTACTTTTTATCAGCCAAGTGGTCTACAGAAA
The DNA here is from genome assembly GCF_016859285.1 of Xiphias gladius. Classification (NCBI taxonomy): domain Eukaryota; kingdom Metazoa; phylum Chordata; class Actinopteri; order Istiophoriformes; family Xiphiidae; genus Xiphias; species Xiphias gladius. Next base: position 16,619,448 of record NC_053414.1, on the reverse strand, counting down.
AGCCTCCCCCACTCATTTCCCCAACTCAGGGATGTTCTCCTGCCCCCACGAAGCCCCACTCCCAGTCTGGAGCCACCCACACCCCTGCGTATTCCTCAGGTCCGTTCCATGTCTGACCATAACAGGTCGATCCCAGCTGAGAATTGCAGCATGGCTGAGAGCCTGTATCAGCGTACCTCATCAACAGAGGGTACTGCCAGTTCATCGACAGCTGCTGCCAGACCTTCGCCTCTCTTCAAACTCAGACCTCCTTTCTTCGCTCAAGGCTGTCCACACAGTGCCAACCAGTCACCTCATCGCCTGGGACCACGCGGGTCCTCGCTGGATGATTCAGAGGAAGGGGCAGGTAGCCGGGATAAAGACAAGCAACCGAGAAAGAAACGTGGGAGATACCGCCAGTACGACCATGAACTGATGGAGGAGGCTATCACCATGGTGATGGCAGGTCGCATGAGTGTTTCCAAGGCCCAGGGGGTTTATGGGGTGCCCCATAGCACACTGGAATACAAAGTCAAGGAGCGTACTGGAACACTGAAGAACCCACCCAAGAAGAAATCTGCCAACTTTTGTTCATCCAATTCCAACTCGTTTGTTTCTGGTACCATGACTGGTTCAACAAACTCAGGGACTCTTGCCTCAGCTGCTGACACAAAGAGGTTCTAGACCACAAAACACCTCCAAAACTCCTCAACACTTGAAGTCATCACCTCTTACAAGACACACGTTTTCTGAAGACACTTGTTAAAACAACACATGCCTTTACAAAATATATAGATATTAATATTCAGGTCTTTTAACTATGTGTCTGTAATGTGATAGTCATACTTTTAGCTGTATTTCTCAAGCTTAGTCCTGGTCTTTAATTAAAGCAGCTGCGAGGTGCAGCATTTTTCCAGAGGCAGTGGTGCTCGTTACAGCTATTGTTCACAGGAGCTGCTAAACTCAACAAACACCTCGTAGCTTCAGTAATTTCACTAAAGCTAAAAGATCTTTAAGGAGATGGCTTGGATTATATTATCAGTTTACTCTTATCAACTAATCCCATGGAGAGACCAAAACTAAAAATAAATTTTATCCTACTGGAAGGTATTGCCTGAGGCCAAAGCCTAATATAATGAAAATTCCTGTGGCTTTTTTTTTTTTAACAAAAGTGGCAGATGTTCACACTATCTGCAAATAATTTATCAAAGAGGCATCATTTTGTTTTCAGGCATGACTGAAATTTTACTAAATTTTGGGCGCAGGAGTCCACTACTTTTTCAATTGATCTCATTCTCTTATCTAATGCAAATCTTACAGGGGTGTATTTGATTATTTTTATATACAGTAGTTTTTGGATAACACTTTTGGACTTCTATGGGATGAAGGTATAAACTTTATAAGTGTGTAGCTGAAAAGACCATACTTGTAAGTAGGGCTGAAACAATTAATAAGTCAGCTGACAAAAAAAAATGATCGGCTACCATTTTGATAATCAGTTAATCATGCATGTCATTTTTCAAGCACAAATGCCAAATATACCGTGGTTCTAGCTTCTTAAAAGTGGAATTTCCTTCTTTTCTTTGACTTGTGTGAACTAAACTGAATATCTTTGGGTTGTGTTCGGGTATTCTGATAACACTAGCACTTTGAAGCCGTTATTTTTCATTTGCAAGATATTACAGTGGGCATTTTTCCCCATTTTCAGCTGTATAGACCAAATGATTAATCAGGAGAGTAATTGATTATGAAAATGCTAGTTTCAGCCCTACGCGTAAGGATACAGCAGTTGTTGGCTTTGGTCTCGTCTGGATTTGTTGCTAGTAACAGGATAGAATAACAACAGCATTATCCTGTAAAGACAACCAGGATGTTTCTAACTTTTCTTTGTAATGTTTTTATGATTTGGTTTTTCTTCAAGGAGAAAAACTGACATTGATTGTTGTCCACCATATTGCCGAGGATCAAGTATGAGAAACACAGCTCTGGACCTGTTAAAGCTAAGAAAGGAAGTGTGACTCTCATGTTCGCTAGCTGTTAGGTTATTAGGTTATTCAGGTTTGATTCAATTCTTAAAGCTCCTTGTTTATGGAGCGATGATGATTGTCATTTGCAGCTTTCTATCTCTCTGGGTATCTTACCTGGGCTACTGAAGTGACTTAGAGCCATTGTAACAGATTAGAAACTCATTATTATTGTTAGACACCTCTACAAACAGGGCAACTGTACAGTATAAACTGCTGTGGTGGCTACATCTACATTATGAGTTTCTGTTGAAGAGATTAGTTTATGAAAGCCATTTTTGTGTCCACATAGTCTTCTGCTCAATTTGTGCAAGCTAGTCTGAACATTGTATTGAGTGTAGTTGGAATGCAAATGTGCAGCATGTTTTTAAATGTGCATTGATAAGCTTGGGAAATGTATGTTATTGTGTATGTTTACTGTTTGTGAAAGATGTTGTTTTATTATCACATATTTACTAATTCTGCTACTGTAGCTGTATTACTGTAAACCTCATACATGAGTGCTGCTTAAAACCTAACTTTATGGGACTGTTTCCCTGGCACAAAGAAGCGTAGCTACAACAAAAGAGCTAATTTCAACAGATGCGATTCCACGGTGACATGCATAGTAATGTATGAAACTCCAATGACAGATTACTGTTGGGTGTATGGATAGGGTTAATTGTTATTGATGGTTGATTGTGTCGACTACTGGAGGTTGGAGAAAGTTGGCAGTGTGACAATGGCTTGATTCAGAGCAAGGCTTACAGGCTTCTTTGTCTGTGTCTGGGGAAATGCAAAATGTTATGTCTACACTCATGTCTGCCTCTGACATGGGCTTATATCCATTTACATTGCTTCTACCAAAGCAGCAGTTCAGGGTTACCCACACAAAGCTGCTTCGTTTTGTTTTGCTGTGATGTCAGCCTGCCTGTGTGTGTCTCTCTCTCTCTCTTTCTCTCTCTCTCTAACCTCGTTGCCACATATACCTCTGAAATATATCTGCCTATAGCCCAGTGTCAGGTTTCACATCAAAGCCTCTGTGTAATGATACTGAATGTGCTGGGGTATGAGCTTGTATTAGCTTAGGGACGCTTATGAGCTCTTTGTCTCTCAAGGAAAAACACCCAAGTGTAAATTTATTGCTTAAACACTTAAACTTCTTCAAGTAAATTATTATACAGTCAGTCAGCCATTTGGTGGAGTACAAAAGAATTTTAAAAAATGGTTTAAATTCTGCCCTGTGGCATTTACAGGAGCTCTGCCATGTTCTTAGCTAAATATTTATCCTTGTTGGTTTGTATGTGTTATTTGGAATTTTAAGGCTAATTGTAAAGCAGTTTTATTTTTTAAAGCTTTTTTGATCAGATAGTGTGGCATTTCAATCTTTCTAACTCTGGCAATTATACAAATACTGATGTCTCCACTCCTGAATGTCTCTGCTCATAACAGTACACAGTGTCTGTGTCTGGGGCTACAGCATAGTGCAGCATGATGTCTCTACTCTGGAAATGATCTGCTATTTATGTCCAGGGGCCAGTTTGTAGACAAGCCTAAATACCTCTTGAGAAATAGAAAATATGATTATTTAATTGTGTAAGTAAATGGTAGTACATTCTGGGAACACACCTGGGCTTGTTTTCAGATTGAGCTTGAGGCGTTTTTAGTTTTTGGACTGAACTGCTGGCAAATCTTTCAAACAATGTAACATAAATCTGCTATTTATGCATCAATCAATTATTGCACTATGATTTATAAGAAGCATTTTTATTGTAGAAACCTGTTTTGTGTTGTCGCTGCATACTTATTTATTGATTGTGCTTCAGAACTGTGAATTTACTAGTTTGATTGCTGTAGTTCTTGATTTGTAATGGGGCACTTTGATGCAATGTGAAATGTGTATTGCATGAACGCTTTTAAATGTTAGCTGATATAATTTATTTTGTCCTAAAATGACACCCCTGCATATTGTGGTTGTTTGGTGCTTATGTTAAGAATTACCTAAGTGATTTTTAAAAAAATATATGGTTATCATAACAAACTCAACAGTAACACTACAGGATGTAACACACTTTGACTGTGTCCAGCCCAGTACAACCCTGACTAGATCTGGACATATACAGACAATTGACAAAGTAAAGGAAAAACCTGAAAAATTAGTGAAGAAAAGGGATTACAATGCCCCCATCCACAGGGCATGAGAGGTCACTGAATGGTTTGATGAGTATGAAACTGATGTGAATCATATGCTGTGGCCTTTGCAGTCACCAGATCTCAACCCAGTTGAACACCTATGGGAGATTTTGGACCAGCGTATTAAACAGCGCTCTCCACCACAATCATCAAAACAACAAATGAGGGAATATCTTTTGGAAGAATGGTGTCCATCCCTCCAGTAGAGTTCCAGCGTCTTGTAGAATCAATGCCAAGGTGCATTGAAGCTATTCTGGTGGCACATGGTGGCCCAGAACCTTACTAAGACACTTTATGTTGGTTTTTCCGTTAATTTGTCACTCATCTGTGCAGTAATTTAATAGCTGGAAATACTATCCAATATGAATTACTTAGAAAATTTTAATGTTATTAAAATCAGTGACTTACTTTTATAGTGAAATATTTCACTCACAGGTTCTGATATAACTGTTAGTTTATTTGAACATTAGAGGGTTTTTGAGCTGTCAATTTGTTGGTGAAAGTGCTGTTGAAAAGAACATTTTGGTTTTCGCGTTTCTACAATCGTTCCTTCTGCTTTTAGCAGAATGTTATCATTTGCCTTCAGCAACTCATCAATAAAACAGTTCTCTAATCAGCTAACTGTCATAATTTTATGAATATAATGGTTTTTTTCAGGATCTCTCAGATTATCAACAGTTTAATAGGACAGTTGCTCTATATTGCGGGCTTGACAAAACCTTACAATGGCAGTCCTGGCTTCAAAATTGCCATTAAGTTTCTTTGCCCACCCAAAAATGTTTCACTTCCGTTCAGAGCAAAATTGCATAAAAGTGTTTCAGTTTCTTCAACAGAGAATACCTCTCATGTCTGAATATTCCTATGTGGATAATTTTTAGCTAGTACATATAAAGAATAATAATATTCTGATGATGCTAGTAAATGCAGACAATACAGTGAGCTGCAGTTTGCATATGCTGCAGGTTACGAACAACTTTTCTAATACAGCATTAAAAAAAACTTGGAAATGAGAGATGAGGCCGGATTGTTATGTTTGCCTCATTAAACAGACCCCAGTATTACAGAATATTCACACGTGGTTAAAGTGGAAATCAAACATCAGACCATAGTATGAAGGAATTAACAAAATCTAAAGTTTATTGTTGTTTAGAACATGATTAGATTTGTTCATTACACTGCATCAGTACTTATTGTTTCTCATTTGACCCTGGGTCAGCTCTGAGTAAAGCCTCCTAACTCTCATCTTTGCATTTTTGCCTCTAGCTCCCTGCTGCCATCATTTATGGAAGTACTGAGAGATCTGGGAGGGAATAAGTGTCGTCAGAGCTCTGCATTGGATGCTGTTCTCAGCTCACTCTGCCCAGCACACTGTTCTTTACTCTACCAGATCCTGAAGCTGGCACACCAGGAAGAATTACTGTCTTTGCTTAATCACAGACCCGCAGGTCAAACTGAATCTTACTGCTGTCACTGTGGTGTAAACCCACATGATAATGTTACCCCTCATGCAGTCACACTTAGTGAATGTAAAGCCCACAGCAGCAGCCCATACTACCCTTTAATGGAGTGTGATCATGAAGGTCATGGCAGCACAATGTACCACCGAGGAGATTCCAAGTCCAGTTGTAGCATCCATCTCTACCCTTTAAAAGAGTGCAAAAGTGAAGGTTCTCTGGGCTCAAGCTACTGCTGTGTGCGGAGGTGCAGGATGGAAACTTACACTGTCCTGTGCCCCAAGAGGCTGCACTGCATTTCCTGCCAAAGCCTGGCTGTAGGTCGTATCAACAACATAGTGTGTTCATTTACATCCTCTCCTCCATTACCCAAATCCCCTTCGTTGTGCACTCCTTCCTCTAGCTTATGCCCTTCCTCATCGATCTGCTGTAACCAACACACCCCCCACTCTTGTCCCTGTTATTCAAACCATGCCTGTCTGATGCAGGTCAGGAACACAATAGAAAGAGGGATTGTAGATGGAGATCCTGCTTGTCCTGTCCTTAAGAGAGAGCAGAGCCCCTCTCCTCCCCCTCTTTCCCCTATTCCCTCAGACATCAGTAAGAAAACTGATGAAAAGCCACCCTCCCTCCTTCACCACAGACAGGAGGAGGAAACAGTTAAAAATGGTCTTATGAATGCAAGCCACTACGAAGCAGCCATAGATACAGCTAGAGAAGAGGAGCTACAATGTAGGACCCAAAGAAGTAGTCAGGCTGATCAGAACCCAAGTGGGACTTTACTGCAAGACGTTGTGAATCGCTTCAGTGAGAAACTGGAAACAATCAAACCCCTAGAGAAGGACCCACCTCTGGTTTCCACAGCTGTTAATGTTTCTGAAAAGGAGCAGCTGCAATCTCCCTCAACCAGTCAGAACCTGCAGTTTCATGCCGATGCCCATCTGACTGAAATCATCACCAAAGTGCTTCACAAAGGCAATGGTAGTGACTATAATCTCAGTGAGCTCTTCAATCGCCATGATAGCAAGGAGCCGAAGTCACCTAATACCCGTTCCCGACGTCGCCAGGAAGTCCTTGCTGCTATAGCAACACCTGCTGATGACTCTTCAACCAGAAGGCATAGCTTACAAATTAAACGGGAGTTTGCCATGCTTGACCAGTCCTGCAATAGGAGAAAGGTGCCACCAACAAAGAGGGCAAGATTGAATGATGGAAAGGTTACTGTAACTACATCATGCGTGTCATCAGAATCAAACCTAGTTAAAGGGGAGTCTAAAAGAGAAATTGAGGTAGGTTTAGAACCTGTAGAGAAACACAGAGTTTGGGAGGGACCACTGGACATGTTATCTGCAGAAAGTAACAGGGATGAAGTAAAAGATGAGATACAGACCGTTATATTAACAGAAGAAACTCAGATCCTTAAAGCAGAGGAGAAACAAAGGGAAATATCCAGTGAGGAAAAAGATATTACTCTTTCAGGCACTCAAATACCCACCCCTGAGCTGCAGAGCAAGTATGGCAAACAAGGCTCAAAAGGTCACAGTGTACAAACACAGGTAATGACAGTGGCTGCATCCTTGGCAAAGCAGTGTGTCCGGCCATGTAAAGAAGATGGTGAGGTTAGCTGTGCTGGAAGTGATAAAAACCATGAAGAAGCCCCATCAGGTCAAAGCTCTGACAGTGACAATAGATCAGATGAAGGTAAAGATTGCCATAGTCATATTAGAGAGAGGAAGAAATGTCACTCTAAGGAGTCAAGGAGATCAAGAAGAAACATAGTCCCTCCACAGCGGTTCTCCTCCTATGTCACAGAGCCCAGGAAAATGTTCTTTGTTGCATGTTTCTCTGAAAGCATCTTTAATCAGAGAACACGAAAGGACAAAGTTTTGACATCTAGCACTTTGGATGCCTTATCCAAAGATCCAGATGCTAAGGACACACAGTTTGAATCAACAAATGAAGTCCTTCTGCCCTCACCTGAACTTCCCACAGGGAAGCTTGCCTTTGAATCAACACAGAGAGAACATTGTGGACCATCCTATATGGAGTCAAAAACGGTGGCTGCCAAAGAGAATAGTCCTGCAAAACACAGCTTGGACATTAGGACAGATGGCAGCGACTGTGCTGCCAAGCCTTTTGGAAGGCTACGATCATCTCCAAAAAGACTACAGGTCTCAAATGTAGCTTCAATAATGCCCAAAAACCCATCAAATAGGAATGTCACCATTAAGTCTGCTCCCTGTGTTGAGAAACCTCCCAACTCCCAAATCCAATACACTAGTCCAATTAAGCTCATGTTTGTATCACCAGTTAAGGATAAGGAAGGAGTCAGATATAGTCTCAAATCAGCAGGCTCTGGTTCTAGTGTTCTAGCAGAGGAACCCTTTGACCCATGTGAAGTGTCTTCATGGTCAGGGACACCTGAGAAACGCAAAAGCCACAGCACTGAGTCTCCTACTTCAAAAGTAAAATCTATTTCCTCACCACTAAAGTCTGCTACCTCACCTGCAAGAGTTGCTTGTTCACCAGCCAAGTCAGCTTCTTCACCAGTCAAGTCAGTCTCCTCAACACCCAAAGCAGCTTCTTCGCCAAACAAGTCAGCGTCTTCACCACACAAGTCAGCCACTTCACCACACAAGTCGGCATCTTCACCACACAAGTCGGCATCTTCACCACACAAGTCAGCATCTTCACCACACAAGTCAGCTCCTTCGCCAAGCAAGTCTGCATCTTCATCATCCAAGTCTGCCTCTTCACCTAAGTCAGCTTCCTCATCACCTAAAATAGGTCCCAGAAGATCAGGCGAAGGTACTCCAACTAAGCGTGTAGCTGGAACTGAGAGCCAGAGATCACCATGTGACTTATCTTTTCATGAATCAACTCCTCCAAAAAGGCGTCCAGGCCGGCCAAAGAAACTGGGACCACAGCTGGAGCAAAAAGTGAAGAGGCCAATTGGTCGACCACGCAAGCAGAAGGCTGTGGATTCAGTAATTGGGGCAAAAATGGTAAGTGGAAAATCTGTTTTAGCATCTGACGCTGAGGAGAATGTAAACAAGAACCTCAAAATAACAGTTGTGTATGGCCGTTCAAGGAGAAACAAACGAATGGTGTCTGAGGGCTTTGACCAGCTGCAAACAGAATTCCATGATGCTTGGCAAGCAGTGGGCCTTAAAAGTGACTTGGGCATTTTAATGCACAACTCTAAGACCAGCTCAGGTAGTATTGAAACCACCTCAACAGAATTGTCAGAGGATTTCGATTTTGTCAGCCCTGTGAAAGAGTCTGCCCCTCAATCCAGCAGTAACATCAAATGTCAGAAGCGGGATGATTCTGTACCCTCAAGGAAACCAGGTAGACCTGCAAAAGTTAAAATCTCTGGAATCTCAGTCACAGTAACCACAGTGTCACCTCGGCAACGCAAAATTCAGTTAAATAAGGATACTCGGCAGTCTCCTGAAACACTAATTCATAAGCAAGTACTTCTGCCAGAATTTAAACCTGCCAAGGAACCCTGGACAATCAGTCATCAGTCAACAAACAAAAACTGTCAAATAGAGAAAAGGATAGAAACAAAGGATGAAAGTAAAGGCAAACTCCCCAATCAGGCTGTAGCAGTGCGTCACTCAATGAGAGTGAGAAAGCCCTCGATCCACTTTCTGCATGCTGTCGCCACCTCCACCTCTAGATCATACAGCCACAGTAATGCTCTGCTACGGCGCTCTAAACAACTTCTGCTAAATAAGGCCAGCAATGAAAGGAGAAAGGAGGAACAACAGAGTAGTGTAGAAACTTCAGGGGAAAAAAGACAGCTCTTTGGACAAGACAAGAGGAAGAACTCTCAGGACCTGAGCAGAGTGGCAGGAGTATCTGTAGACTCAATCTTTACCCCAAAAGAGACACTAAGGTGGTGGGCAGCATCGGCTGAGGAAAAGACAATGAACCAGGAGCTTGCCAGGCGAATACGACTCATCTCTGACACCTGGGTGTCAGACACTGTGGAGAACCAAGAAAAAGAAATTGCCTTTAATTCGAAATTAGGCACTAAAGGCAACAATTCATTTACCAGGAAGTCAAAACATTCCTCTGTGGTTCAAACATTGTTCGATTGTCCTCCTAACAAGCCACGGTCCTGTAGCATGCAGCAGCTCTGCTCCTGGTTTATGCAGACCACAGAAACACAGTCTCTGGCTATTGTCAAGAAGGCAAGCTCCCGTAATCCTTACGAACTTATGCACTTCCCTCGTTCTGCCAGTAAAAAAAGTGTTTGCCACAGTCCTCAGGCAGAGCGACTCCGCAAACACATCAAGAAGTTTGCTAAAACTGTGCCAAAAAGTCCTTTGCAACATCAACAGGCTCAAAGAAGGTTGAGGAAGAAGAATAAGGCACCTCTGCCAACACATAAAATTAGTCGACAACCTCTCACGCCTAGGTTTGCAACAGACAGGCTCAATGAAGGAGTCCAATGGTGGAGAAGCAGAGCATTCAGAAAATACCAGGCCACTTTATTTAGAGCGAGGACAAGGTTCCTAACCCAGAAAGAAAGGGAGAGGTGGCAAAAGAGACAGAGAAATACGGAAAACATTAAAGTAGCTACAAGTTGTTCAAACGGACATGCAGTAACTGGACTACAACCAACACGTAAAGCATTACGCAGATCAGCAAAAGATCAGTTATCTGACTGTTTGGAGAATAGTTCTGCCACCAGTTCTGTTGACCAAACTCAGGAGCCTGTGGATGTACCCAAAGAGCAGAACCTCTGCTCGAAAGCTTGGAGTCCTGAGACACTGAAGGAATGCCGAGTGTTCCTGAGGAAGATCAACTCTCCAGACAATGAATCAACCGAGGAAGAGTGGGACTCCTGTACTGTGACACTGGATGACGGGTCACCCTCTGCATACCTGTTTGCAGGAAGGGAGAGGGAACTGGTAGGAGTTGTTAAAGCTGTGAAAACTGAAAGAAAAAGGAGCATGAATAGGAGGACTGTCTCCAGAGAGGCGGCAGGTTCTGCACCTAAATCAGTCCAGGAGCAGGATGAGATGCCAGTGGGGAGGCAGAAAGGCAAATACAGAAGTCCTGGGGTTGCGTCTACTGAACCACCACAACCACCACCAGCGAAAATGTTGAGACAATCGCGAATGAGGGGCCTAACCGGGCCGAGATGGTGTGACTTTGTGTTTGGTAACTACCTTGCTTCTTTTATTGAATATCACTAAAGACATTGACGTTTATCAAGCTTCAGTTTCAAATCACCACAAAGTCAACTTGTGCTTTTTCTTTCCTGACAGAAAACTAAATGAAGCATGAGGCCTCCTCCTTCCTGGGAAAGGGACTGTGGTTTAACGTGGTGCCTTTGGACATTGAGCTGACCACGTGGACTGGCCATCCCACTATGGTTCAGTCTTACACTCAGCAATTATGTAGCAGTCTAACTTAACAAAAGCTTGATGTTGCACTATTTTTATCCATGAATATGTATGTACAGAATGTTTTTTTTTTTGTTTTGTTTTGTTTTGTTTGTTTTTAACTGTCAACTTGCCTTTGTCTTTCTGAACGTGTTTAGTGATCAAATCATTACCGACTTTTAATGGGATAAGTGCTTATACAGCAAGCCCTGTCAGAGTGGCTGTATTGGAAGGAAAGACAAAGCTTCACTGGATAAATACAGTGCCCAAAAACAGTAACAATTTTTAATACTTTAAGTAATCATTATTGTACAGCTCTAAAATCTCCCCCAAAATGAAATTTTTATTTATAGTCATCCTTACTTGGCACTGTTTAAATTCCAAGTTTCTAATGTAATAATTTGTTTTGTATTTTGAAAAAACCTTTATTGAAATTTAATGACATTCTCTCAAGCGAAGCCTTGTCTGCTGCAGTCACTGTTGTTCTATTACAAGCCAGTAGCCAAAAACATGCTTTGAATGAAGGAATCTTTTTACCCCCTTCAATGTGTATGTGCCCTAAATATAAAATCCTGTATTGAACTAATTGGCCATCAGTCTTTACTAAAACCAAATACTTTGTCATTATTTCTTTTAAAGTATTTTTCAAACATTATTTGCGAGTTTCAGCACCAAACCACAATTAGCACAAACGCACGTTCTAAATGATTGCATATGCAGCCCCAACAAGCCACAAAATCCAGAGGTATATGTGAAGTGATGAAGAAAGTGGCATTATGCAGTTGTAGAAAGGAGATTCTGATTAATTGGTTGGTTCGTGGGATCTGACTAGTTTCAGTTCCTCTATCTTGATGTAATTGTGTTCTTATTTTCACCCCAAAGTATATACTGTATGTCAGTGTCAGATCTACTTCTTGCACTATTCCACCTGAGATTATCAATCCCACTACACAGATTCCTCCCCCATATTTTGCACATGCCACATTCCACTATCAAGCCCTACTGTAAAACTAGAGGATCTGTTTGGTGCAATACAAACCCAGATGATTTATCAGTATGTAGTAATTATTTTATTGCTGACAGACGAATGGATGTACACGAGTACCAATGGCCTGGGATGTTACTTCAGTTGTTTCCATAGCCATGTAATGTGATCTTAAAGGATACTGCTATACAGACTTAGCTTTTTTTTCCCCCACCTGCTTTGTTCTCCTCAATAAAGCAGAAAAATAACAGATCATTAATGGTTGTAAAAGCTTCAAATTGTTTTTATCATAAACATACTAGCAATATTTACTGTTTAAATGCAGGTGGGAGAGGTGTTGCTGTTAAGGTTTCCCTAGAGATCCTGTTTTTTGTTTTATTTTTCCTCAAGTTGCAGCAAAAGACGCCTACCTCCACTGGGGCTTAGCTAGGCCTACTGCTCTTTTGCTTCTCAACCATGTGATAGACAAGTCCAGAGAGTTGATTGATAAACACTAATCTTGGATCAGTAATGTTAGATCCAAGATGTCTGGCTGTAGGTCAAAACTTAAACCTGTAGTGTGTATTGTGTGCCTGACTACCCTTGTATGTATGTCACTATGGTTGCCATCTCAACAGGAAGGAGGTGGGGTTGCTCAGTATTGTGATAAATAACCCTCAGCTCTCTGTTGACGAACCTGGTGCTAAACATCTGTTGTACATTTCTTTATCATGTGTTTTTATACTGTCCATTACAGATGCAACAAACAGGTGTCTATAATTGGAACAATAAAGAGTCTTTTGAAATAACCAGCAAGCAATATGATTTATAGTAGTGAAATGTAAAACCTGTAGTTTCCACTGTAGAGTATGGCACGGGTCACTAGTGTGCCCACTGCCTGGTCACCTTAAGCAATGTATAGTGCGTTCTTTTTACCATAGTTTACTGTTGGCCCTCATATTGATCACCCTCAGGCCATCAATTTTGCATTGGCAAATGATTACTGTCCACAATGAACCGGAAAGTTTGGGGGACACTGAACTGGTTGTGTGATAATGAAGAGGACAAGCTTTATTGACATATTATACTTTAATGACTAAAATAACAAAGCCTGAAACTCGGAAACACAGTCAAAACTTCAGAGGAAATATGACCTCTCATAAAGAGGTGACCCCATTTTAAGGTCTGTAAGAGGTGTCAGGTTCACTTACATTTATTGACATTAGTTTTACTATACGTTAACATTAGAGAAGTATGAATTATATTAAAATGGAGCACTTGAATACTGTTTAAAAGTAACTGAGTTCAGTTTTCATTTTTGCATTGATGGTTCATAACCTGAATTCTATGACACATTGGCCTCCTGGTTGATGAGGGTGTTGAGATCCAGTTTTGTTTTCTCTAGAGCTGCAGTTTTGGCCCTCCGTGATGGACGCACCACAGGAACTGACTCTGGAACATTTTCTCCATCGCTGTAGCCAAAACAAAAAGGAGCAGAACAAGCTGAATGTTGAGAAATGGGAATTAAAGTGACGGTATCAAATCATGTACGATGGGCTTCAGCCGTCTTTACGCACAGACAGGAAAAATGGAAAAAGACTTACCTCTCCTCCGATGACTCTGCCCTCCTGCTTGGCTTTCTGCCTCTGGCTGTGCAGACTTTCCTCTGACCTGTGCACACAAACACTCAGGTTACCTCACAGTGCTGAGTCAGCTCCTTCTCTCAGGTAGACAGGAGGAGCTCTAAAAATGCACAGGCACCATCAGCAACTGCCGTTTTGGATGAGTATACTGAACCTGCATTACCTTTTTTAGGTCTCTTGGCAGATTTAGATTGATCATCTGTTGCAGCCTCTGTGGAAACATGGCAGACGGAAAATTCTTTTTATGTATTTATTTATTGCCAGCTGTATTTTTCTCTTGACAGATGACAAATAGGATGGAGTCAGGCATGTTTTAATCCACTTAGCAACATTCTGCTAATAAGACATAATCCTTTTACAGGATGGGTTGTCACAAATGTGTGAAGTGTAAACCTAGCTAGACACAGGCAGTGAGCAGGTAACATTTGTTATAGATGCTCAGCGGGATGTCAGATGCTCTTTTAAACAGATTGTCACGATTGTTTGCAGATGTACCATCTGCATTGACATCCAGTGGTTGTAGTGCGCTGGCGCTGAGGAGCTCAGCCTGTTCTGTTGAGTCCACCAGCTGATAAACCATCTTCTCCAGAGCACGGAGACAGACACGATCCCTCACCACCTGAGGAAAAGGATGACAGAAAGGAGAATTTAAACATTCCACAGAACAGAAATACTGTACATGCACATAAAGCTGCAAAAATTAGTCAGTTAATCAATTAATCGATAGACGGAAAAGTAATTGGCATCCACTTAAATAATTGATTGACTGAGTTATTTTTCAAGCAAAAAATACCAAACATTCTCTGTTTCCAACTTCTCAATTGTGAAGATTTAGTTTTTCTCTCTGTTTTATATGATAGTAAGCTGAACGATTTTTGGGTTTTAGACTCTTGGTCAAACACAACAGGGCATTTGAAGACATCACCTAGAGCTATAGGAAACTGAAGGGCTTTTAAACTATTTTCTGACGTTATAAACACAAATGATTAATCGATTAATTGAGAAAATCTGCAGATTAATGGATAATAAAAATAATTGTTAACTGCAGCCCTAGGTATATAGATATACGTAACTGTATGAATGGCTGCATGTTCTTAACTGTATGTATATACCTGTACAAGCTGTTGCAGCAGCGTCTGCAGGTCTGTCCTCACGGTCTCGCCTCTGCTGAGCTCCAGGTTGCTTAGAGTCTTGGCATAGAGCCGAACCTCAGGGGCTGTAGGGTCCTTCAGCATCTCCCCACACATACGCACCGCCAAATAGTCATGGACACACACCTCCTAAAGACATATGCATCCAATAAATTTGATTAGTTTTTGCCTCATCGAGCCTTTTATAAACAGCTTACACAAACAATTGTGAATTATGAAGAAATGAATATGTATTTGTGGGAATAAAACCAATATGATGAATAGCTCAGTGAGCCAACAAAAACATCACTTCTAATAAACAAACAACACGTTAGTCTCAGCGGATGTCTCTTACCTCTGTGTTAGTTGAGGGTTTAATAAGTGCACTTGGTCGAGTCAGCTCCACAAGCAGCTCAACTACATTGTTAATATCCACCTCAGCTAGAGGAGAGGTGGCTGGGGCATTCATCAGAGTCCGAACAGTAGGAAGGAAACTCTCCTCCACAACCTCCTGGTGGACCCTACCACGCAAGAAATACCAACTCCATATTAGTTTGTCTCGCATAATTAATCACTTCACCCAGGCAAGTCATGGTACTAATAACAGGAGGGTGGGAAATACTGTACACAGCTGTAACAAATTAACCACATAGCTCATCGTTTGCGTGTGTATGAGAACATGTGTGACCTGCTCTCGCGGGCGTAGAGTTGGAAGAAGACACCGAGGCAGTGTCGTAGGCGGGTGTCGTCCTCAGTGACAGGATTGTACCACAGCAACACCAGACGGGACAACATCTTGGCACTGGAGATGCGGCCGGTGTACATCAGTTTGGCCAGGCCCTCTGCTGTTTCTGTACGCAGGTCAGACACCTGAAAATGTTGAACACACAGATTCCTCAACGGAACTTCTTAAGCTATTTTACTTCCAAAGGAAAAAAAAACAAAACAAAAAAAACCAACCTAAATGCATACTTCAGTTCACGTACTAGCTCACCTCGCTGTCCAGGAACTCTGAAAGCATCACGAGGATACTCTGCGCGGTGTCCTCTGGTACATCTCCCTTCTCCTCGGCCAATGGTGGTGCGTCGTCCTCCTGTCGGTCTGGGGATTGGGAGGGCGGGGCTGTCTGAGTGACAGCTGTTTCAGAGAGCAGCTGGAAGCCGAACAGCAGCAGCAGGTCAATGATGGCCCGCAGAGCACTGATGCGTATCTTTACTTCATCCAGCTGGGCAATCTGAAAACACACGCACACAATGATTTTAGTACTGGTAGTAGAAAATTAAATTCTTGAGTTTATGGTTCAGTGAACCAAAATTAGAAAAGCATATTTTTCCACTTGGCCTTCATAGTATCTAGTTATGCAAGTTTTTTTTTTTAAATTTTTTTTATTAGCTACAGTTACAGAGTAATCAAAAAGACCCCAGGTCTCTGGATTACTGGATTATTTTGAGGCTGCTGTTTCTAGAAATACATGTTGCTGTCGAGCTTGTAATGGTTTTTTTAAGTACTACAAATGAAATTTTATTCATCTCTATTTTACTAGTGCAGCAGACGTCTCAGCAGCAGAAATCTCAAAACCTCAGCGACTAAAAGGGAAACTATCTCTGCAGGCAGATATCACTGCTGGTTTAAATATGAAAACTTTTTTTTTTTGGTAATTTGGGAAAACTGACTGTCTAAAATGTTATGTGTTTATAAATGTACGCAAATGAATTTTGGGTAGATTAAAAATTTCTAATGCATTACCTGTAGCAGCAGGACCATATGGGTTTTGGCCAGCTCCTTGCTGTGCAGGGTGCATGTTCCCAGACACACCACAGCCATGTTGCGGACAGCAGGGTGAGCATTTGCTATACTGGGCAGGACCTGACAGAGACAGAAATATTGACTTCAACCACCTTTGACTGACTTGATTTCACTGGTTTGTCAACATGCCATTACTTAAAAACAAATAATAAACAAAATCATCACAGATGATTCAGAGGGTTTCCTTTGGTTGCCGTCCTCAAAAGAAATTACCATTAGCATATCAAGAGTTTCACAGCTAACTGTACTCATTAAGGGTCATAATCCTCACTCCTACTGCCAACAAGTAGTAAATATTAGTGGCATAAGACAGAACGATGTGTGACATTAGAACTGAAAATCCCTCTGAGAAAGCCTGCGAAAGTCTGCGAGACGAGCAAATACAGAGTTAGACATGCAAGTGAAACAACATTGTAGAATTGGCCCATTTTATACAAGCACCTGAATGCATCTCTACTTGCACTTTAGTGAAGGTTAAAAGACAAACTGCCCTGTTACTGTACATCTTGTAATGTAAATTGAATGCATCGTATTTCAACTTTGATGTTATGCGACACTGAAACCGTGCCCTACCCAATCAGAAAGGAGAATGTAGACATTTAAATAAAAGATGTGCAACAGACACTGCAAGCACTGGTTCTAAACGAAGCATTGACCAAATATGCTATGGACAGCAACTTGGTTCTGATACTACTTATTTCCAAAAGATCCAGTTGGAACTTGTGATCTGTACAGCTCTGGTAACGTAAGAGAAAAATGTGATGAGGTATGGGGTGTGGGTATATACCAGTGAGGACATCAAGGCACTTATGGTTGGACCAATTCGAGTCTTGATGTTCATCTGCTTCAGCAGTTCAGCACACATTGTTAAAGACCTCAGAAGAGTCTCTGGGTCATTCTGAAACACAGAAAACAATAACACACAATTAAGACCTTTCCTGGGCTTTTTTTTTTTTTTTTTGTGCTTCTTCTCTGGTTATGTACCTTCTCAGTGCGGACCTCCTTGTCAGCTGGCTGGCTACTCTCTGCAATTTTCTGGATGATCTGGTTCCGGCAGTTCTCAAGCTCTGTGATGGAGTCCTTTAGCTCTGCTGCACGGCTGAACTCCTGGGCAGTGATACAGTCCTCCAGGGTTTGTTTAGCCTCCAAGATGCGCACCTTGACCTCTGCTAGCTGGATGGGAGGAGGGGAAGAGAGTGAGAGAGTGTGTGTGTGCGTGGGAGGGGCATGGAAAAGGGGAGAATTTCCTTAGCTGAAATACACTCCAGAGGGTTCTTGGCTGCTGAGACCTGCAACTTCACCTCTACTAAAAGGAAAAACAACAACAGCTGAGGCTCTGGGCCAGGTTGCAACCCTCTAGAGGGCACTTTGGATTTACTCACTGAAAAAAGGAGAGAGGAAGAAAGAGAGCAGGTGCACTGAACGGATGGAAGCTAAACACCTGGGCTAGGATTCACTTCCTCTTCAGCTCTTTGGCCTCCAAGATATTATACAATTTCTGTGCTTGTCAAAAGCTCGAGAAGTAGATGGATTAGCAATCGTAACTGAAGCTCAAGGCTGTGAGACAATCCCTCAGTGCCTATTTTTGTTCCTTGGTAACCACTGGCTGTCACTGACATTAAACAAGGGAAAAATGTGAAGAAAACTGATAGTGAAAGGGAAAACTAATGAACCGAGACACATCAGGCAAAGACCAGACTGGCATACATGATTTCCACCTTCCACCCCACTTCCAAAAATATGCTATGCTTCCAAATACAAACCATTTGCCAGATGGCCGTACCACAGGATGAACAAATAGAAACAGACACACAAAGAAGGAATACACATAAAGCACAGAAGACTGTAGATGAGTGCAGATCAGAAGAGAGTTAGAACTCAAAAAGATTAGGAAATTATTAGTTCATCATCTCGATTTAAGGTATTTAAATGTCAGTACTTAAGTACATTGTATTATATACACTGTATGTATGTAAATATATTTATTTTTCCTAACTGTCTTTGATAAATTTTAATTTTCTATTTGGTTGAAAAACAAGACTTTGTCAAATTCAATTTTCAGTAAAAACTTTCATAGTATAAGAAACCTGAATAGCCTTTCGTTGCCATCAATCTGTATCACTTTGTAATAATTTCAACTTTTCTACTAAATGAAAACTAGTGCTTTGCCAATATGTGATGTTTTCATCCATCCAAAAAACAGCAGGGTAATTGGAAGGTATTAGAGAATCCAATTGCCTCTGGGTGCGTTCAGTTGGCAGAGTGTTGCCCACCTGGACCTGCTGCCGGCGGCTCTCATTCTCATCCACTGGCTGACTGGCCTCCATGATGGGCTCCCTCACATCTGAGATGATTTCCGCCACCTGTGCAGCACAGAGCCAGCTCATTTAGACATCAGTCTCTGGGGTAATGATACTCCCACTGAATGGAAAAATCTGTTTAATTTTGTGACATCTCAAACAAAAGACCCTTAGTAGCAAAGGACAGTTTAATTCACGCATCCATCAACGTAATCACCCCCCCCACCCCAGTGTGTCCATCTGGAAACATTAACAAATAATTCCAGATTTTATGTTCTCATTTCTGCCTAATTGGTCCATCAAGTGATTTCATGAAGAGCATCAACATAAGCAATTCACTTTGTGTGTGGAAAAGACGTTCGGTTTGCATTGAGTGAACACTGATTTTACAGCAGGGAAAAAAGTTCAGATTTAGTGTCTAGTGTGAAATATAACCTACAGTCTGTATGCGTCTATGGTCATCAGGGATGAGGTCGAGGAGCTTCTCAGTGAGCAGGGAGACCAGTGAGGAGGGAGTTTGTGGAAGAGCCAACATCTCCTGCAGAACAGCCAACACACGCTTCCTAGAAGCAACATACAACATTATAAGTCTGATTAAGGACACTATAACAAGCTGATGATAATATTTGGGAAACTGGACAAAATCTATGACTTTCTCCTTAAAAGGTAATTGTCAGAGCAAAAACAAAATAGGACTGGACAATAAACTGTATTTATAAAATTACTGCCTATGGATCTCTTACCAAACTACATTAAGTCATATATAAAATTACATTAAATTGACTAAATTTTACATATTCAAACTAAGCTAACAGCTGCAATACCCAATAACATCTAACCTCACTTTTAACCAACCTATTAGCTCACACTCTAGCCCAGAAATCCATTACTTTGACTTGTGTGGATCTGAAACAATAAGCGGATCGACAGATAATTAACCGTAACTAATCAGGACAAACATCTGACGTGAGCCAACACAAGAAAGAAAACAATTTGCATTGGCATATTTAAAAACAATTAGGCATTATTTTTATTAAGGTAAATGTGACAATTTATCCTGTCCATCCCTAAACAGAAAGACTAAATCTTCTTTTCTCAGTTTCCAGTCCTTCTCCAGACTCTTCCTCTCTCCAAACTTTCAAGCCCTCCAAAATGGTGTTCAGACAACACTTAAAGGAGAGGTTCACAATTCACAGTCCATGTTTTCTGCAAAATTAGTCCAAAGTTTATCCAAAGTTCATAAGAGACTAGACCAATTGGACAAACTAAGTGGACAGCTTCAAAAGTTACAGCCTTTTTATTACAAAATTCCCAGGTTTAGTTACTATCCTTCCACTACAGCTCAGCAGAGAAACAGTGTTTTACAAAAAGGAAATCTTTACTTAAAAGAAAAGCTTGAGGATGCCTACTTGATTTGAATGACTCAGACTACTGAAGCCTCATATAAGGCTCAGATAGAGATTTGAATACATTTTTGCACAAAACAAGGACTATGGATTTTGTCCCCAATCACTGAAATTGAAAGTGCATTCAGAAGAAATCTTTTAATAGACAAGAGGAATGATTACAGCAAGCAAACCCTTTCTCAGGGTTCATATGGACACCCGACTATTGTTTTAAGATAGACTTGAAAAATTGTGAACCTGTCCTCTAAGAAGGATTTATGCTACTTCCAAACCACGTCAGATGGCGGGATAAAATCGAAAACCCATCCCCCAAATCCTCCAACGACTATGTCCAACCATTTATGTAAATGTGAAACTGACGATCTGACATACACCCACTTCACACAGTGTTTGGCCCGCTGTGCAAAGGTGCTGAGGTATAGAGGTACACTACAGATTTCTTCCTGGAAAGACTGTCTGAAAATGTGTGCCGTTATTCCCATATTTAAATTATACATCATGTCTCTCTCCTCTCTATGATAGCTGGCTTTTTCATCCCACTCCAGTTTTTCAGCCATCTGTTTATCATTTTACCAACACAACCCCGATCCTCATCCTACCTGCCGCCTTCCTCATTTGTGTCCAGACAGCCGATGAGATGGATGAGCTGTTGAGAGATGAACTCTTTGGTCATGACCAGTTCCAGCTGGTTGAAGTCGGCCCTCTGCTCCTCTGACAGCAGGGGCACTGCCCTCAGATACCTACAAAAGTCAGAGTCAAACGTCAAACATAAGAGAGATAACAGCAGCTCTCGGAGCACAGTAAGATTAGATATTATTCAGCTACACACTCACAGCAAAGCTATCATTCACACTGCTCTCAGTTGCCCAAGTCACAGTGTTACAACTCAGAATAAATAACACAATCATATAAAATGCAATGCAGCAACACTGTAGGCAACTCAGCATTGCACCAGCACTAACAACAAGCAACCGCTACACACAGCCATATCAGCAATCAGCCACCCACTGAGGGATTCATACGAACCTGCAACTGGTCACTTTTATAACGAAATTAATAAATATATTTAATGAGGAGATAGCTGTTAAGAATGCCACTCGAATACAGCTAATTTATTTAAGGAGCAACACTAGAGCGTCACACACATTAGGCAGGTGATAAAACGGCAGAGTAATCCAACAGCGATGCACAGGAAGGATGACTGGTGGGTCCTGGGACTTAAAAGTATGAATAAGTGTGGGAGGCATTCTGTGACACGTGCTAGAAGTAATATTTTGAAGTCAATATAAGATTGTATCCAGTATGTAGTATGCTGACGTGAAGATGAAAGACAGCTTTGCAGAATTTTCTTAATCTCATATCACATTGACCAGTTTCCCAGATAAATGCGGTGCTTTACACATCAAAAGCAAAACTAGATCTATAGGAATAAAACCTTAAAACAAATTCAAAAGGTCTTGCTGTTTAATAAGAGCAGTCTAGTATTCAGTGTGAGGGTTTACAGCTACATCTTAAAGTAGTTATGGTAAATTATCTGTTGGGGCCGATGCGGTGTTAACGTGATCATTTTGAATTATGTGGCTTTGATCTTGTAAATAAAAAACCCACCGAGTTACAAGCGCACCGAGCATCGACAGAAATTCTTTTACTTGTTAGGCAGGGATGAGTGCAAATAGATGGCCGCACCATCAAAGCAGTTATATAAGCTTCGAGTTAGCCACACAGTTACATACAGAAAGAGCTCCTCTGAGAACACCGGACATGATTGCAGATACCTGGAGTCACAACATGGTCACTATAGCAAATGTGTTAGCTCCTCTGTTAAAAATTCTGAGCACCAAAAAAATTATTAAATTTAAAATAATTAATACACATGGCCACCTGGTAAATCAAGTCTAACATTCACTCTCTTTTAGCTCTGTTTTCAGTCTCTAAGGGAAGATGGAAATATCTGGATATTTAGCTGCTAAACAATGAGCTTAAACTCCCTATAAAGCAGAGGGGAGCTGCAAGTTCAAGCGATAATTCTCTGTAGGTTTCACATTATTACATATATATATTATATTATATTATCACTATATTAACTACAAGAATAAATCATTCTATAGAGCCTGTTACTCATCAATTGTCTTGTCCCCAGTTTGCTCTGCAGTAGGGGTAAAACATACAGCTGACAGCAAGAAAACTATAAATATAATCCAGTGAATCTCTGTCTCTTCTCTCACCCATAGAGGTAGTTGGCGTAAGTGGCAGCGTCTGGTAACACTTGCTCCAGCATTTCATCACCTTCATCTCCTTTAGCCCTGATGAACTCACACAGGGCTCTCCAGTAAAGCACATTCTCACAGGTCAGAGAGTCCACTGGGATCAGCTTCCTAGTTAAAAAAGCACATACTTGATCTCTAGCCTCAGGTGTTTTATCAACTATGTCACATGAGAGAGCCAGAGAGACAGAATTTGAAGTGAGTGAGTGCACCTGTTGTCGAGCTGTACTCTGTCCTGCAGCAGTTCCTCAGTAGGTTTGCCTTTGAAGGTGGCTTTCAGCGTGTCCAGAGCTGTTTCAGCGCAGTTCTCTACATCCAGCCTGTGGAGCAGCTCTATGACATTACCATCCAGCCGAATCAGCCAGGCCGGCAGTAGACAAGAGCAAACCACCTCCCTCACCGCTTCTACAGCACACACAGCCAATCAGACATATTAATTGGGCAGCACAGAATTCTGAGTTGACCAACAGAAGATTAATCACCAACAGTTTTAAATCGACTAATGGTTTTGGCCATTTTTCAAGCAAAAACAACAGAAAACCAATTGTTCAAGCTTTTCCAGTGTCAGAATTTGCTGCCCTTTCATGCTTTGTATTTTTGTAAAATTTAAATCTTTGGGTTTTGAACTTCTTGTTGAACACAAAAAATAAAATATTTAGAGACATATGAAAAATTCTGATGGACTTTTTTTATACCATTTTTTGACATTTCATTGACTAAGCGATTAATCAAGAATATAATTGGCAGATTCATTAATATTTAAAATAATCACCAGTTGTTTAGCTTACTGCAAGTGAAAGTTCCTCATTTACAAGTAACATCTCACATAGGCACAGAAATCACTATTACCGGAGGTGTCGTGGAGACCCTGCTGCAGTAGACAAACTCTCTGTGCTATGGACAAAGCTTTAATGTGAACCTTGTCAGCCAGAACCTTAAAACAGAGAGCAAAGATAGAAAAGTCAGAGCAAACCTCAGTCCACAACATTTAACCAGAACAATTGTTCAGTCAAATCAAGATAATTTCGTTATGTTGTTATTTGATGATGAACTGATGTACAGAATAATTGGACTGCATGTGTGGCTACCTGGTAGGCTAGCTTGCGGACGTTTTCCTTGATGTCCCGGGTACGTTTGAGTACTTTGGGGAGGGTCCGAGGGGACATTGCAATGCAGGAGAGGACGGCACGTCGCACCTCAGCATTAGTATCATTGTCCAGAATCAACATATATGCTGAAAAGAGGAAAGAACCTGAGCATTAGACAGTTAGAGGGCCAATGACAAAGTGAATGTTAGGTAGATCGAACGTACAGTATTTATAAAACCAAAGAAAACAAAAGCTTCTTCAAAGACTGGTGATTTAGTCAAGATCAAAAGTACAAGATCATGAAGTGAGCAGGAAAACTATGTCCCGTCAAAACGTCCCACTCAAAAGTATTTCAGCTATAGCACAGCAGTTGTTGGATATTTCAGTTCAAACACACAATTTTTAAATAATGATCCCCCAGATTTGGTTGTTGACAACATATGAAATTATAACATTTTCTGGATTTGGTTGAGTGTGTTCTATCAAATAAAAGAATGTCAGCAGGGAAAAAACAAACCGTTGATGGTGGGACAATCAGGATCTTTTGGCTGCTGCAGACGCGTCATGGCCAAAGCAGCCTGAATCCTCACATTGGGGAACTTGTCAGTGACGCGGACCAGCATGGCTTGGTGGATGCGATCAAAGAGGTCATCGTCTATCTGGGCATTCTCTGCCATGCTGCCCAACAACTTGTTGATCAGCTGGCACACACGGAAACGGACCGCATGGCTACTGGCTTTATGAGACTAGAAGAGAGGAAAGTAGAAAATGCAAGGGTCCAAACAGTAAGGGAGAGGGAGTGCACAAAGAGGAGCAAGGATTGGGGAGAAAGAGTCAGACAATACAGGAAGTGTACAGGAGTGGTACATGGATCGAAGAAAAGAAGACGAGCAGGACAAAGAAAAAGGGGTTGAATAACACAGGAAAAAGCAGGAGTGAGGAACAGATGGAGTCCAACAGGAAGAGAGAGGAGACAGATGGGACAGTACAAAATCTCATTAGGAAGCAAAAGAGACATAATCACATGAAGGCTTCTGTGTACAGTTAAAGCTTATAAAAACACCAGAGGTTGTTGTTATTGATGTGGGCAAATTACTGGGGTTAACAGGTTTCTTAAAAAAAAGATGGCTACAAAGTTGGCCTTTTGTAATTATTTAGCACACATTGAAAAAAAAGTGCCTTAAGAATTTAACTTTGCATGCATAGACTTGTGTAAAGATTTTTATACCTCCAAGAGGAAGTTGAAGATGAAACTCAGAAATGGATGATCATCCTCAGTTTCTTCCTCTTCCTCCTCATCCTCCTGCTGCTCCTCCACCTCCTCTGTTTTAGGTGGAGACTGGAAACTTGTGGCGAACCTTGCGACAAACTCGATGACATTTTCAACTGTAGGTTCACGCTTGTAGACAATCATGGCGTATTTCAGGTAGTGGACAAACTCCTCATGGAACAGTGTCTTATCCTCAAACTGAAGGAGGAGATGGAGGAGGTCATTTATAACAGGCAGCAGGGGACAAAAAAACCAAGAGAAATAATTTAAATTTAGGTTTAAAACAAAACTGTGGAAATGGGCAATATTCAAAACCAAGTAATCAGTTTCTGTAAAGTTTACGCACAGCAGAATAATTACCCATCCAGACCTCTTAGGTTGTGTGGGACAGGTTTACTTGCTGTCCCCAGGGTTAAAACAATACAGAGAAGCAGCGTTCAGTTTCTATAAACCACATATTTGGGATAAACCTACAGAGAACTTGGTGTTCTCAAACTTCAAGTTATTTTAAATTATGGCTTAAAACTTTTTGTTTGTCACTTCTTTTTATTAAGTTATATTTGGGGCTATTTATTCAAATCTTTCTTTCTTTTTCCTTTTTTTTTTTTTACCTGACCAGCAATATGAAACCCAAAGATATCCACTTTTCTCTCATGTATGACAAAGAAAAAAAGCCAATCCTCTGGAAACGTACAATCTTTGGCATCTTTGTGTAAAAATGATCAAAGAGTTGCTGATTAATTTTCTGTTGATAATTGATTCATTGACTCATTGTTGCAGCTCTGTAATAGATAACGAATGACAATATAGTTAAAAAAAGTTGTAAATAATATAAAATCAGTCTTCATAGAAGAAGTTTTATGTCGACAAATACTGTACACTATTATAACCCACTTATTAAATGCTTATATACTTCTAATAAATGCTAAATAGGGGGAAGTGTAAGAATTTTTTTAAA
Organism: Xiphias gladius; assembly: GCF_016859285.1. NCBI lineage: Eukaryota > Metazoa > Chordata > Actinopteri > Istiophoriformes > Xiphiidae > Xiphias > Xiphias gladius. The sequence continues at coordinate 16,593,588 of NC_053414.1, read as the reverse complement.
AACAATGCACATTTTAGATATATGGATTTATCCAGTGAGTGAGTAAGTGTGGTAATATGTCTAATAGCAATACATAGAAACAAGTGAGAGTACATAACAGCTTCACATATTCAGACACAGGACTCACCTTGTTGTAGCGGCCCTTCAGGCTGGCCACCAGCTTTGCCTTGTTATTGTGGCCCTTCTGAGCGCGCTGAAACGCCTCTTTAATGTCTATTTCATTGTCTGCAGTCATCTTGCCTTTGCAGAAAACCTAAATTAAAACAGAGAGTCACTCAAACAGCCAAAGAAGGTCTTTGGCTACCAAATCATACTAATGTCCGCTTGTTTGTCTCCAGTGCCTCATTAGCGAAAAAAAAAAAAAAAAGCCCCGCCTCGGTCCAACTCCCACTGAGAGAACGGCAAGAAAAAACAACGTAACCTAGCTAGGTCGTATGGGATAAAGTTCCCTAGAGACACTTAACATAATACTTTATCAGAAGGTTAAAGCAGACCATGTGTTGTACAGAAAAATCTAACTTACCGTCCGTTTTTAAAATGTACCTTTTCTTCCGTTTTCTCGTACGCGTCGCTGCCGCCTCTTTTCAAATTCAAGTCGTGTATCCTCGCGAGAACTGAGGCGCGTAATCTCGAATGTTCAACGGGTTATTGGGCCCCCAGTTTAGCCTGGCAGACGGCTCTATCCGTTAGGCTCAGTGATTCATTACACAAGAGCACTAGAGCTGAAGCGATAAATCGGCTAATCAATTATTCGATCAACAGAACATTAATCGGCAACTGTTTATTTTGATAATCAATTAGTCGTTTTTAATAATTTCCTTCGTAACAGCTTCTTAAATGTGAGGATTTGTTTCCTTTCTCTGTTTACATCGTAAACTAGACATCTCAGGGTTTTCGACTCTTTATTAAAATATTGACGGGCATTTTTCACTATATTCTGACATTTTACTGATCAAACTTTTATTCGGTTAATTTAGATAATAAATTACAGATTACTCATTATAAAAATAATTACTTGTAGGCCAATAAAAGAAATATGGTTTTTAAAAGATTCAAATTGATTCTTTTTGAGCTTTTTTATTCTGGTTTTAATTTATATGTTATTATTATTATTATTATTATTATTATTATTATTATTATCAATATTAATATTTTATAATTACATAACTGTTTGCTGGTGTATACGGCCAAGGTGTAACCTTCCCTGTCAGGAAAATGGAAAATTCAGGGAAAAATTCCTAGAGTTTTTAAAGGCACTCAGATAGCATCGGCCGTCAGAGACCACATACTCAAGTTTAGTTGAACACTCATATAAGATATACTGGGTTTGGTTTGATTTTTGTGATTTATCATTGAAAAACAATGAACCGGGTAATCATATGGCTTAATTTTGAATGGGTGATCACTAATCTGCAAATATTTCATATCCTATGTGAGCCATTTATACCAGTGTGCAACCCCTCTGTTGGTGTTGTGATGTCCAAGGTGGCTGTGGAGGGCTCAAAATCAATTTAATATAGAGGGTACTCTGTCAGGCTGTTTGCTTTAGAGCTGTGTGCACACGAGTGAGGGATTATCTGGGAGGTGTATTATCAAATCAAATATTCATGCTGGTAGATGTAGAGGGACTAAAAGTCTCTCCATTGGTCCATACACCTACTGTGTCATAAGCATAAAAGATTTGAAAAAACAAAAACAAAATGGCCTTACACCTTCCATGTCGTAGACATCAACAAGGTTTCTCATTAACTTGCACTTTCAAGTTGCATTATAACACACGGTCCAATATTTATAGTCTGAATCACTCCATCAAACACACATACACCTATACAACCACCATCCCATACTGTGTGTGTAAGTGTGTGTGACCACATGCGCTCCCCTGTGTGTCAACTGGTCTGTGATAATTTGATTGACTGCGACTTTTATGCGGCACTAAATTACAATACGCACTGTTAGCTGAGGCCCTGTCTTTTAGTCGGCTTTAAGTCCTCAGCGTGTTTCAAACCAACTGGATCATATGATGTGTCATTAGACCACATCTAAAGATAAAACTGTCCATAGTTCAAATTGCTACTTGCCTCTTTGTAGTCTCAAGCGCAATGAATCGTACAAACAGGGATAACAGCTCAAACTTTCTTGAAGGCATTCGTGGTGTTGCACTCGGCTGGTTATATGATAACTGATGGAAGTAGTTGTGTGAAGATTGAAAAGAGGGAGCTCGAGAGAGTTTCAGATAACCTGGCCATTGCTGTGGGATGTGGGCGAGATTGTTGGATAGCTGGTTTGAAAAAGTTTCAGAAATTGTCGGCCACATGCTCCAAACGGTGCTCACATCCAGCATAATCCAAAATAAAATTGTCTTTAATCAAATTATAGACTAACAGACACAGATAATCTGAGGCCAGGTGTTATTGTAACAAAGAACTGTTGCTTAGTTTCTGGGTTTCAGGGCTTACAATAGCGCTCGTGCATAATCTGCTGTGTGCACTGCACTTGATGGGAACCTGGAGGTGATACAGGGCTGGTGGGAGCTAGATCTCTAGAGAGACCATACATTTGTCTGCAAAGCAATAGTCTAGCAAAGCTTCTAAGTGCTTGGACTTTGGAAGACGTGGGCATTTAGCAGGTAGAGAGGGTCTAATGTAAAGGTGCTACTGAGTTGGATTATGGGATATGTAGTCTTTACCCCATACTAAGGACTAAAAGTCGAGATATCTCAGCCTCTGCTGTTTCCATGCTGCTTTTGACTTTTTTTTTTTTTTAATTATGTCTTTTGCAAATAATCCTACTCTGTGGAACTGCAGGACCAGATTGCTGGAGTACCCCTTTAAGGTTAAGAAATGAATTTTAGTCAATGGTGCCCACTTGCGTTTTTCAAGAAAAAAAAAAAAAAAACGATAGTCTGTGCATAAAAGGTACAGTTCCTCAAATGCGTTTATTTCAAAAGAAATATGTGACAAATTGTTTTTGTACCTATGGCAATCCCTCCAGTAGAATACGAGCAATGATACAAGATGTACTTTTCCAGCCCTTTAATAAAATACATTAACAGCAGGCTGTGACTGACCACAGTTACTGAAAATGCTCTCAGTGTATTCTGTTTACGATATCTGACTGATGGAGTAAAATCACCCCCCCCCCACACACACACACATACACACACACACACACACACACACACGACGATCGGCATTGATACAGCAGCGCCGGTAGGGGCGGGGCAGCACTGCAGCAGTGCGCTCTTCTCGAGCTGTCTCCGGTTATGTTCCATAGGACACACACGCCCCTCTCTGCCCCTGCCGCGAGACAGGTGGTTGGACTGTATGCCTTCGTCCCCCAGCGCTCCCTCTTAGAATAACAGAGAGAAAAAAGAAAAAAGAAAAAAGAAAAATTGTCGGCAGCAGGGAAGAGTCGGTTGGCGCGAGCGCGTCCCCGATGGACTTCCAGCGTGTGACCTCCGCGATCACCGGGCGGACAGCGGGAGAGGGGGGCAACAAGCGGAACGCACGGGGAGAGCCCCGCCGACCCACTACCCGATGCTTTCCAGCGAATCGCTCGAGCTGCTGTTCACGGGAGGGGGTCTACCGACGGAGGGATGAGATGCACGAGTAAAAAGTTGACACGATTTTGGTGGGAATTGTCATCCGAGAGGCGGCAGGATCATTTGTGACTATCCTCCGGTCTGGGAAGTTCCCCTTTGGGGGGGAGAGGAGGAGCAGGAGGAGGAGGAGGAGGAGGAGGGGTGTTCATTATGGCTTCGGGCGCCGGTAAGGCTGCACAGCCCCCCGGGCCGGGCTCCGCCGTTAACGGGACTGCGGCAGAGTTCCCGAACATCGAGCAGGAGCTGTACGACTACCAGATGCACAGCAAGATGTGCAAGAAGATCGCCCAGCTCACCAAGGTAAGACCCGCCGGTGGCGCCGGGAGAGGCGCGCCCGCCGGACAGCGCCGTCGCTGGGTCTGTCGGGCGGATCGGGTGATCTGACAGCTGCCGTATCGCGCTGAAACATAATCACATACCGGGAAAAAAACCTGTAAATATTCCTGTGATAGACGGTGACACCAACAGATGCCACAGCAAAAATGTAAATGCTTCTAGAAACATAAAAGGGATCCACAGGAGCCAAAAAAGAAAAATAACCCAAGAGAAGTACAGAGTAAAAATAACGCAGTTACAGTAATAGACCTACACGTACGATCTCAAACGACATTACAGATGGACACTATCTTACAAATCATCATTATCTCTCGTGATGATGATCGGAGAACTTGGATCGGGGTTCATTCGTATTCACGACACATTAATCAGACGTAAGCATCACTCGGAGCTTTAGGTGTAGGCTGCAGATCTTCGGCAAATCGAGAGCCAAACCTACTAGGGCGGCCGTTAGCAGCGATGCAATAAGCCGTTCATTTGTGCATTATCTTCGCCACGCGTTGATGTATAGGTTAGACGGTTGACTGTCCAAAATGAAAAGAATGGCACATGTCATGGCAGAGATTGCACAAATGCCCAAATGATTTTTCCCTCATTGATCAACTGACGAAAAAAAAAAAAAACATGTATCCAAAGGTATCGATTAACAGTGATACGAAAAAAAGATAAAAGCAGCAAAAACCCATGTTGTAGAAGCAGTGGCCGGCAAATGGCTGATATTTATAATTATAATAAATACATTAATTGAGGAATCAGTCAGATTTTTGTCGTGATTATGAAATGATTTCTTCATTAGTGCGAACTCATTATGCTGTGCATCTGCCTGCATGTGCACGCACACTTATCAGTGAGGCAGGCAGGGATGCTTGACAGCTGCAGCAGCAGTGGCTGGAGCTGCTGTGCTTTTCACACAGTGAGCATCGCTGCGTGGGGATTCTCCCTCTCTGAGCTTCACAATAATGCTTACGGAGGCAGGGCATGACCTGTCGCTTGTTGAGCTGTGACAATTACTGATGACTGTGCACTTCCCATCCTCCCTTATGGCTTCACCTCTGTGTAGCCCTTAGGTCTGTGTGTGTGTGTGTGTGTGTGTGTGTCCCTGTCCAGGAGCTCGTGTGCAATGCAATTTCATGCTGCAGCTTTATTTGCGTGCGTGTTGTTCAAAAGGCTTCTTCTCAGACGCACAGGCACAGACGAACAAAGATGACACAGATGAGGGGTCAGCACTTGTGTCTGTGCTTGTTAGGGGAATTTGCGAGCCTAGTCCTTCAACCTCTCATGCCCTCCCACCCCCCTCCATTCTAATATTCCTCCTCTCTTGTTTCCCTCTCTCTTGAAACTTTATGCAAGACCTGCCAGCCCGCTTTAGCTCTTTTTATGACCACAGTAAATAAATCCGAAATCCGTAGCACGGATGAAATATAAGAATCATCAAACGCAGTATTTGGTGTAAGCGTCTTCGCTGGGCTATGGGCAGCTGGGAACGTGACACATGGTTTATTTGAGTGTTTTGGGAGGGGAAGTGTTGAGTGGAGGGCCAGCGGGAAATGGGCCAGCTGTGGTAACCTTATATGTTTAATAACCCTTATTCTCTCTGTGTGCATGAACATCGAGATTGACACACACACACACACACACACACACTCACCCACATATGCACTTGTACTTAACACACTTCCTGACGTCTGCCTGTCCCGCAGTCCTCCACTCACCCATCCACACTTATACTGGACTTACGCAGCACCCATCCCCCTCCCTCTTCATCCACCTCCGCCCCTCTCCCTCCCTCCCTCCCTCCCTCTCTCTCTCTGTCAGTGGAGAGTGGCCTGCCCTGGTTGAATGGGTGCTGCTAAAGATAAACCAGTAGCACATCGGAGTGTGTTTACATGGCAGAATAAACGAATGGGAAGAAAGCGAGAGCTTACCATGCCAGGCCCAGTGTTGTTAATGTTCACATAAGCTTGTGTGTGACCAGACATGCACGCACCCACATGAATACAGAAGAGTAGCCTCTTTACATGACTCACAGAGATCAACACTAGCATATTAAAGTGTGTGTTTGTGTGTGTATCTACGCTCACTCTTTTGATTTCCTGTACTTATCTAGCTTACACTGTCACAATGTTCCCTGCTTTGTAATCCAGATCAGCCAGTACCCTCTTTGATATGTGTGGAGGTGTGTGTGTGTGTGTGTGTGTGTGTGTGTGTGTGTGTGTGTGTGTGTGTGTGTGTGTGTGGGATGGAAGGAGGGCTGATGTAAGAGAAAGTGTGTGTGTGCATGCTCGCTTGTCTCTTTGCCTAACCTCTCCTCAGTGCACCAACCATTCACTCTACATCCCCCTCCTGTTTCAACAGCTTCGTCTCGGCACTCCTTTACACTGTAGTACGAATATTAATTTCACGCTTTGCTGACTATAACATTATTGTCAGTAAGCAGGGGCACTGGCTTGTGAGGATACATGAATAACATTATCGACTGGCAGGATCAATATGCGGATCTCGAGACAGGATTTACAGTAGCAAGGGGCTCTCGCCACCCTCTGACCAAGCTGCCACGCCAAGCGTCTTAAGAATTTACACCAAAAAAGCTGAATCAAAGTGTGACACTACTTTTAATCTTAACCGCTATCACACTAAAATCTGGAATCGCACTAAAGTCTCACTGATCTCAAAATGGCTTTTAAACAGTGTCAACGCTGTAGGCTGTTTACCGCAATGTCTAATAGTTTTTCACAACTATATAGAACTGGCTGCTCTGCTTCATCATTTATGTTTTCCTTAAGCTTTTACCTTTCAGGCTAATCCGAAAGCAAGTCTATGTAACTTTTGCTGAAATGCAGCCACTGTGGCCACAAGGGATACAAGTTAAGGATGAAAACTTAAGCCAAACAGTCAGTGAGCTGACACAGTGATGTCAGTTACGCAGCAATATCAATCTAAAGTTCGCAAAATTTGAGATAAATTTAATGTAACCTACTGGTCAAACCGGACCAACTATGGCTGCAGTGACGAAATCTTTGAGTGTGTTGAATTAAACAAATGCAAAAAACAAATGTATTGCTTCTAAATTCAAATTTTCAGTATGATTAAAATATCAGTGACTAGCCCGGACTACTCATCATAGGCTGTATGCTGGAAAACTGTAAACAGTTAAACTGTGAAGTGACTCTTCTCATATTGTGTCATTTGAATAATTTTCAGGGGTTTGAGAAGGTAAACCATACATCAAGCAAGGAAGGATAAAGGAAATATCTTATTTTGCACAGCAATTGTTTTTTCATTGTACTTCTATCTTGTAGGTGATCTAGCAAGCGCTCATATTTATACCATATGGCCTAAAGTATATGGACACGTTTCATATAAGTTCGTATACTGTGGTCTGGAGCTGTTTTTCATGGTTTTGGCTAAGTTCCTTAGTTCAAATTAAGGTAAAACTTAATGCTACGGCAGTTATATTTTAGACAATAATGTGTTTGTAACTTGTTGAATAAAGTCTTGGGAGGGACACTTCATCTTTCAAAATGACACTGTTTTACCATTCAGAAAACCAGGTGTAAAAGGAAAAGGTTTTCTGAGTTTGGTGTGGACTTGACCGGCTTGCACAGAGCCCTCGACTCAACCCAGTGTGTCACCTTTGGGATGAACTGGATCATCAAGCCAGGCCTTATCACCCAACATCAATGCACTAGATTGCTAATAGTCTTGTAGCTGAATCAGTGCAAATCTCTGCCATCGGTTTCCAAAATCTTGTGGAAAACTGTACCTAAGAGTGGAGGCTGCTGTAGCAGCAATATTAACGCCCATGGTTTTAGAATGAGATGCTTCGGCAGTTATGTACAGTATGGGTGTAACGTTTAGTTGTCCACATAATTTTGGCGTATCTTACAAGCCCTTAGGGGGTTCCGACCTCCAGGTTTGCTAAATCGTTCTATCCCCTGCTATATTTTCCTTCTTCCGTCCTTGCTCTCAGTTTCAAACTGGCCAAAGAGGACAGCCAAGAACAGCACAAACACACACACACACACACACACAGTCCCCCTCAGAGCCTGCCCTTGATTCAGAGTCCCCTTCATTCCTCTGAATCATGAGTCATAGTTTGTGAGTCAAAGTTCATGCACTATGACGTGATTGAATAGCCAGCGTGACAAACTGTACAAGTGCTGGAGAGGGAAGAGAGATTCGGGGAGATGTCACCTCCATCATCGATATTAGGACGTGGATTATAAGAAAAACATCATAGATTAAAGGAGATTGACAATGTTGAGACCATTGAAGTATGTGTGCAGGAGAGAGGTGGTGACATGCACCCACACACACACGCGAGCGCACACACACACTGAGGGAATGTCCGGCAGTGCTGTGCCAGCTGTGTGCTGCAGACAGAGAGGCGTCTGGGTAAAATATGAGCCCATGTGTCCCCCTGCAAACACACACACCTCTGCAAGTGGGTAAGTGAGATGTCAGGGTCAGTAGGAGCAGATGATGACACTGTAGGCATGGGCATAGATGGTGAGGTGAATAGTGGGGTGAAACAGGCCATATTTCACGTGTTAGTCGCAGTCTAAATGGGGATGAGGGAGAACGACTCCACGCATGTTGGCAGGCAGGAGAAGCACTGCATGAAGCCGGACTATATTGGCTCACGGCTCTTTTGTTACAGTAGATGAACACAGTTTGAAAGTGTTGTTGTTTAACTTTTGTTGTTTTTGTTTGGAGATTATTGTATTTCCACATCAGTCAGTTTCAGTTTAATACTTGTTATCGTAAAGCCGCCAGCTCAAAATATTGGCTCAGGCCGAGCCAAAAACACAACGCACAACGACGAACAAGAGTAATTAATGAACATCAAAACACCATGATCCACACTTTCAGGGACACATAGACTGCAGGAGGTACGTCGGAATGAGATACTGCCGTAATCCAGTGTCAGTCAAGCGGAGTGGTGGTGACTGGTTCCTGTTTGGCTAAAAAAGAAAAGTATACCCTAAGAAAGAGATGTCAAAGAGATAAAAAACAAGTTTTACAAAATTCACATCTTTAGGGCAGAAATGTGAACAATCGTTAAGTCTTTCTCCATCTGTTGTTGACGCTCTGCAGGTGATTTATTCTCTGAACATGAAGAACGATGAGCAGGAGGCGGCCCTGCAGGCCTTGAGCCAAGCCCACCACGAGGAGCTGCACCGCATCCTGATGGAGACGTGTCATGAAGGGGAGGGGTCAGCGCTGAGGACACGCCTCCTCGAACTGCAGGAGTCTCTGGATGAGCAGCAGAGAGTTGGAGCTCAGGTGTGTGCACGATGTGTCAGTCCTTGTGTGCGTGTGTGTGTGTGTGTGTGTGTTTGGGTCCACTCGTACCCTCCTGACCATGAGTTGAGCTGACCTCATTCAAGGGCATGTTGTGTTGCTGTAATTTAAATTGTAAACTCCAAGTGGGAGCAGCACATCAAACCTGCCCCTATCATGACCTACACCAGTCAAAGTAGTTCAGATAGAATAGGACTTCACCGGGTCTTAAGTGCACTTCATGCCTAATTGAAATGCTGTGTACCACAATAAAACGTCAACATGAATCATAAATACCCGCATGATTTTCTTATGAGCTCTTCGGGAAAAAAGACGCACCTTAACAACTAAAGAGATAAAAAATGTACACAGAGCTTAAATCATTTTAAGTCTTTTTTTTTTTTTTCGCTGCAGATTCAATGCAGGTAGATCAGTTTGCTACCATAAGAGTTTGTTACAAGAAAAACGACTGTAAACGCCTAATAGCAAATACATGAATAGCCCTTTAACAAGTGAAGCCCATGGGCTCGGTTTTTGTGAAACAGCGCGTACAAGTATGGTCAAATAGGTTTTTATATTTTTGGCGAGCAAACACAGTCCTAGTGCAGTGCAGCGCAACCTGGAAAATGGGCTAGACAAGATGAATACATTAATAGTAAGAAGAATACATTATTAGAGTTAGAGGAGACTAGTGTCACTGATGCAAATACCATGAGAATGCAAATTTCTAAACATAAAACTAGACTCTGGAGTGGAACGTAGTTTATTCTCAAGCTGTGGCCACCGGACATACTGTTTCTTATTAGCAGATTTGTAAAAATCAAATATCAACACACATTAATCAAGGCTCCAGTCTACAGTTTGAAATTCGAACCTCCGCCTTTGCTCTCCAGCAAGTGGCCAACGGAACAATACACTCAAAGGTGTCCAGATAAGAAACTAATAAACCTGTTAAATGTCAGGGGCTTGTGACTCCTTAATAATTTTTATAATCAGTTCCAAGAAATTTTCCGGAAAGAGCTATGTAATTTGATACTGATTATAGTGTAATTTAGAAACAGTGTTGACTCGATACATCTCCAATTAATGAATTACCGTTCATTGCTAGTTAAGCTTTGAAGGCAGTCAGTGTTAAGCAGGTCAGCTGAACATGTAAACATGTAAAATTCGTCAACAGCAAGCATACAATTCAACATATACATGGAGAATGAAGCTTACAATAATGACTGAATAATGAATGAATGCCTGATTGGGTTTAAGTGTTGCTTCTCTTGCAAGGAGATTCATATTTTCCCTGTAATTACCCTGAAAACATGGTTCTTTCAAGGAAACCTCCAAGGAAGTTATTAGGAGATCATAGACCTGTAATATAAAGCGTTAAAAAAATGTCTCCTTCTTGTTTTTTTTTATTTCCAGGACAACTCACTGAATATTATGATTTACTTACGAATCCTGTTTACTTTTGTGACAAGCTGAATAAAGGTTTCGAATTTTTAAAAAGGAATTCATGGGTCCAACCCGCCTGATCTCAGCAGTGCAGGCTGGTCATGATGTTTTGCCACATACTGAGTGTTGTTGGAGTCTCACAACCTTGTAGCTAACTGGCCTCTATGGCCACAGTCTGGTCTTTTTCAATTCTCTTGTGTGCCCACTGTTCACTCCAGGGGTTTGCACAGCTCCTAAATCTCAGCGCAGCATTTTTAGGATGCAAAGGTACGGGTATGACTATGTCCCCACAAAATATACATGACCTGTGGGATTATCATGTCAGCGTAGACCAAAGTCTCTCGAAAGATTCCCAGAGTGTTTTTGGGAGAAAAAAAACATAATTTATTTGAATCAATGCCTTGAGTAATTTGGGCAGTTCTACAGAAAAAGAGCGTCTTACCCAGTAACAGGGATGTATACTCATTAACCACTGAGTTTATATGTAAGTGCGGTGTGGAACATGTCATTCCCTGTGCCTTCAGGTGCAGGCAGACTTTGAGTGCTTCCGCATCCAGGCAGAGGAGAGGGAGCGTGAAACCGAGGTGGAGCTGAGACAACAGTTTGAGGAGAGGCTCCAGGCTGCAGAGGAAGAGCTCCAGGAGGCCAAGGCCCAGATCAGCGCTGCCCAGGAGGAGAGCCTGAGGTTGAGCAAAGAACTGGAGAAGGCAGGGGAGCAGATCCAGGAGCTGGATGCCATATGTGAAGAGCTGCAGAAAGCTGCTGACGAGGAGAAGAAAAGGAAAGAGGAGGAGAGACAAAGAGAAGACGAGGAGAAAAAGAAAGAGGAGGAGGAGAGACAAATAGAAGAGCGTGAGGACTTGGAGAGAGTAAAAGCACTGTTAGAGGAGGTAAAGGCACTGAGGGAGGAGAGGGATCGAGCGGAGGAGGAGAAGAGGCGAGTGGTGAAAGACGAACGGGAGCAATGGGAGCACAAGATGAAACATCTAAATGAGGAGAAAGAGGACATGAGGAAGAAGATGGAGGCAGAATGGAGGGAGGAGCGGCGGAGGTGGGAGGAGAGGGAAGAGGAGGAGAAGAAAGGAATGCACAGTGCTCTAAGAGAAAGAGTGAAGAGGGCTGAAGCAGAGGTGGAAAGTCACCTGGAGAGGCTGGCTGAGGGCAAGAGAAACACGGTGAAACTGCAAGAGCGAATACAGGTACACACACACACTCACTCATGATGTTGTCACTCATACTGAAACTAGAATCCGGTGCTATGAGAAGGGACGTGGAAGGAAATTGAAGTCTTGCAGCTTCCTGCCTCCAATGCACCCAGCTAACGATCATGCTGGTGGGAAAGGAGGGAGCAGGTGGAAGCAGAGAGAGAGAGAGGGAGAGAGGAGGGAGGCGTGATCTTGCTTGGCTAACCACAGGCTGCACTTTCTGAGTGCTATTCCCAATGCCAAATATCTGCTAATGAGTAGTTTCAGCAGAATAGATCCGCTGCACCACCACCATTACCACCTCACGCATGAGCATTTAGAAGCCTTACGAGAGCTGGCAGAGTGCTGACATAAACCCTCAGAGCGGACCATTAAAGGCTCACAGCTGGGCAAGATAGCTTCCTGACTCACCACATTTCATCCCACACTTTTTTTTATCGTGCTCCCTGTCCCTGACTTGTGTTCTTTCTCTCCTTCCTCCTTGTCTGTGTCAAATTTGCTGTCGGCTTCTCTTTCTCCCTCTTTCTCCCTCTGCTGTCTTTTCTTCTTTTTTTCCTCTCTATTCCCCCGTGCTCTTTGCCAACCCACCGCACTCCCTCTCCACCGCCCTCCATACCCTCTCCGGCCCTCGTGCCTCCGTCCAGGACCTGGAGGAGGAGCTGGAGCTGGATCGGAGGCGTGTGTCGGAGGCCGAGGGCGTGGCTAAACGAGCGGAGGAGGAGCTAACGGTCGCCAAGGAGAGGCTGCTGCTGCAGGAAGACGAGCTGCAGAGCAGAGCAGGTAGTTGTTCAGTCTGTGTCTGCCTGTTCACCTGTCTTCTTACCTGTCTGCTGGCGAAAGCCCGCATTGCCGAGGTTCAGCTGAGCTCAGTGCTTTTCCACGATTCTTTCTGACTCAGCGTTAATTAAGTTTTCACCTCACGCTATTAAAATATATGCAGAAAATGCAGCTAACGCACATTTTTCATCCTCCACAAAGGCAGACAGTTTCATCAAAGTGTCATCATACCCAGTCAGCAAAAAGACCTTGAATTTTATTTATTGCATGCGAATGATTTTTTTTTTTTCCGGCTCTTCCTCATGCAATATTGGTCTGCTGTATTTCCATTCTGCTTCTCTTATACATAATCAATCATTACACGCTCATTCGTGTTTGTTTGTGTGTGTGTGTGTGTGTGTGTGTGTTAGAGGAGCTGCTGAACCGCGGAGGCTGCGAGGTGTGTGTGTGCAGTGAGGTGGACGAACTGAGGAGCCAGGTGAGCCGTCTGCAGAGCAGGAACAGAGAGCTGGAGCTACAGAGCAGTGGCAGAAATAGTGACCACGCACGGCAGATACGCCAGGTAACACACACGGACACACACACAACCTGAATAAAGTGCAGCTACATGTGCATAGGTATTAAGTATTACACTCAGTGTCCACTTGTACAATCTAATCCAAGCCAATACAGCTGTTCTGTCATAAAGTCTATTTTTTTGATGGCTACAATGTTCAGTTTTTTTAGACTGTCATAGAGATGTTAATTCAATTATACATTTTATCACTGAGGTCATAGTGATAGTGTTTTACTGGACTGCATTAAATGTGTTTCTAATATTCTGTCGTCCTCATGTATGTAAATAGGGAGAAAAAAAAAATTACAATCACTTCTCAGTATGATGTAGTCCAGTACAGCACCTTTAACTTTGACTTCAATAATAAAGGTAATAATAATAATAATTTATTTTCCAACATTCTCTGTAACAAAAAAATGAACATTACAAACTTTGTATAGGTAGAATTAATGGCCTATCTGTTATGTTGAATTGTATTAGATTGTACAGCTGTACCTAATAAAGTGGCCACTGAGTGTATGTTGTGTGTGTTTATAGCATGCCGAGGCCCTGTCCAGTTTGCGTTCAGAAATGGTGAGAGCCCAGACAGAGGAGCTGCGTCGCATCCAAAAGCACGCAGACGATGAGAGGGATAAACTGCAGAAGGAGGTAGATAAAGAAAGAGAAAGCCTCCAGAGGGAGAGGGAGAAAGAAAAGGATCAGCTGGAGAAGGACAGAAACAGACTGCGCAGGGAGAGAGAGGAAGAGAAGGAAGGGCTGCACAAAGAAGTGGAAGAGGTCAAAGAGCGTCTGCATAGAGAAAAGGAGGAAGAGGTGGAGCGGCTGCGCAAAGAACTGGAAGTTGAGAGAGTTCGTGTTCGCTCCCAGTTGGACAAGAGCATAGAGCAGGTCGAGGCAGAGAGGGCCAATGTGCAGCAGAAGCTGGAAGAGGAGAAGAGGAGGTTGGTGGAGAAGGCCGAGGAGGACAGGAAGCGGCTTAAGGAGCAGGTGCGGAAGGCGATAGAGGAGGTGATGAGGAGACATGCAGCCGAACTAAACAGCGTCCAAGAAGCTCTGAGCTCAGAGAAGAGGACCAACCAAGAGGTCAGAATCTGTCCGCACACCATAGGGGAGCGGGTGGGTGGGTGGGTGGGGTCATTCCATTTAACTAGTAACCACACTAGAAATAGTCACTAACAGTCTGAGGCACAGCTCAGAAAAGCACATGCACCAGGCCTACACCTATAGCATTCATTATGTTCACATGAACATAGGAATCCATTGTTTAATCCAGTGCCATTGTCAAATTGTTTAGTGATCCTATATGTTTAACTACTATATTCTTAAACCAAGACTACTATATACTGTATATTAGTATTGGTGATTTGACACCTCCACCTGAAGAGATTTTTTTCCCTTTTTCCTTTCCTTATTTTGGACTTTTCCTTGGACTGACGGTGCTGTGAGAGGACAGGCTCTGTAGCAAAAGAGGACAGTTTTGCCGTAGTGTGCACTTGTATCAGAATTTTAAAAATAGCCGGATGTTCAGATCTGGCAGCCAGCTCATACAGGCTTGATTATTTTAGTTTCAGTCAGTTTTTGGGTGTAATTATTTTAGATACAGGGGTGAACTGCTATGAGTCCCACAGCTGCTACAGGACTCGTTTCCCTGCTCCGAATCGGAGTAATGCACCTACTGAATACCCTTTTAAAAACCCGCAGACATCTGGTTAAGCATACACAGAAAGCAGGATTGTCCAGACAATATCTAGCTGTGCTAACCAGCTTTTCTTAATCCATCAACCTGATAAAAGGAACTGTTGGTTTTGAGCTTTGAGAAGTAGGGCTACTGCAGAACGGTAACAGTTACCAGGTCACTTAGGTGCACGTAAACGCAGACTAGCAGAGTTGGATAATATTTTACACAGTCTGTGCTTCAACATGAGTCATTCTTCTAAACATTTTGGGCTTGTGATCCCCTAAAAGAAAGCAATTATCTATTTTTGTCACTGGTCAGCAGTGTTTTCCCTCTGCTTTATTTGAATGTTTTAGAGGCCCTAAAGAGGTGAAATTATAGAGTAATTAGTGAGAAAGAAAGCAAATATATTCCCAAAAATAACTGTATGAAAAAAAAAAAAAAGTGAGGCATAAATGTTTTCTGTCTGATCTGCTATCAAGTTAATCATCTTGTGACCCCTTGGGGGGTTTGCCGCACCCCCAGGCTGGGAACCAATGGTCTAAAAGAGCATGATTAATGAATATTTTTTGCTCACAGTGTAAGTGTAGAAATAAAAAGAGATTTTATCACATAATTGCCTGCCCTTTGAGCCTTCTTTTAATGTGCACTCCTCGTGACTAATTATTAATTTGAATTAGTAATGAGGAGATGATAGTATGGTTGGGTTAAAGTGCTATAAATAAGATCAATTGTTAATGTAATAATAGTTTTGATGAGGATGAATATTCTTGGAAGGTATGTGCACGTTTGGAGGAGGAGAGGAGGACCAGTGAGGAGCTACGCAGCGGGCTGGAGAAGGAAAGAGAGGAGCTGAGGACAAAACTGAAAGATGCTAACCGTGAGGTCAGAGGTCAAACTGTGTTTTTATCAGCTAAAATAATATCAGATAGATCTATTTGTGCTATCAGCTATAAGAATTCTAATATGTGAAGTGAAAGAAGTGAAAGTTCCTTTGTTCTCAGATCTGTCGGCTGGAGTCAGTGATCCAACAACAAGAGAGGAAAGAAAATGTGGCGCCGGAAGCGGCACCCTCGTGTGGACCGCACTGCTCCCATCTGGAGGAAGAGCTTCGTCAGACTCGGAGTCGACTGGCTCGGGTTCAGGAGGAGGCAGAGAGGCAGCGGGACAGACAGCAGAGAGAGATAGTGTCCCTGAGAGCTGACAAACACCGGCTGGAGGAGAAAGTCCTGGAGCAGAGCCGACTGAACACGGAGAGGAGTCTTCTAGAGCAGAGCCAGCGGCACACAGAGGACCGGATCAGGTAGCAGAATAAACACGGACCTGCCAGAACCGCTTAGGCTCACATTACAAAGCCTTGACTCTCCTTGTGATCTCCGCCTGCCCTCCACTTCAGTGATCACTAGGGAGAGAGCTTCTCAAAGTTGAGAAGCAAATCATTCAGATAGTGGCCCACAACAACCTACAGCACATTTTCCTCACCCCAGTTCGATCCAGTTTAATTTGATTGAGCTTTATTGTAATGTGTGGTGTAACGAAACAAGGAATTACCTGCAGCAATAAGGTGATACATGAACCATTAAACCACATCAGTATATCAATAAAAATTTAATCAATATCACATCCAAATAAACACTTGCCTTGATGGTTTTCAGAAGACCGTTTAGTCTGTCCTGCCTCATATAGTGATTCTACAGACAGTATCTAGCGGCTTCTTTTTCATTGTATACTAACTATGTTTAGTGTATACACACTGAAAACAGTGCTCTGGGGTATTTTCCATGAAAAAAGGCACATATTTATGAAAACTGTTAGAAATCCAGCTAAGGGTACACAGTCTTCGTCTCCAAAAATACAGCTGGGGAACTCTTAATCCTTTAATATGACAAAGCAAACCAGGTTTTCTCACTTTCAAGGACATTCATGAAATCAAGTTATTAAGAAAAGAGAGAAATAGTCAGGTTGCTACCATACACAGGCTGTCTTCCAGACGTCAAACTTAATATAAAAAAATAATCCTCTTAAAATGAGGTACAAGCAAAAGAGAACAAGACGCTCTCAAGCACAGCCAAACAGTACAGTGTAGCAAGAAGGAAAAAATAGCAGTTTTGCATGTAGGTTAACTCTGCTTCCCATCTCGTTGTGATTCATGCCTGCAGGGCAGAGTGTGAGGATCGTCTCAGAGCAGAGTTCAGGATAGAGATGAACGCTGCTGTTGCTGAGAGCGAACAGAGATGGCAGAGCCGAGAGCAGGAGCTGCAGACCCAGATATCTGAGCTGCAGAGTCAACTGACCGAGGTGAGTTGCCTTTATAAACTAAATAGGAAAAACCCATCTGGTCTCAGTACTTACAGCCATGCTGATCTCTTTAGAAATGTAATTATAGCTTGATAATCAGCCTCATTTGCCATTTTGTTTTCACTTCATTATAATTGCTGAAAAAGTCGGAGATGTTTGCAGCAATCCTGAGATGTGGAAAAAGGTTAGTCTAAATAGGGGCTAAATCACGCAGTCAAGGTTCGTTCCATTAGCTCCTAGACAGCAAAGAAAAACCAGCATGGCTGTCACACTTTAAGACTGGCTTCAAGATCCACTATTTCAAATCAACTGAAAAAATACGTTTACCAGCTTGATGGACTCAACTACCCATTTGAAGAAGCTGCTTTCGTTGGTTAGTTGTAGAATCTAGCTAATGATTGTCTTAATCATCAGTTGATCTGGAGGTTATTTTCTTGATTCAATTCCATTTCCATCAGAAAATAGTTAAATATTACCCATTGATTTCTTCAAACTGTCCAATACCCAAAGACATCCAGTTTACCATCATATACTGTATGACAAAGAAAAGCTGTAAACCCTCACATTTAAGAAGCTTGAACAAGCAAATATTTGGCATCTTTGCTTGAAAAATGGCTGAAACGATTAATTAATTAATCGAAAACTGTTGCCAAGTAGTTCTCAAAACACCCTGCTGAGGATTAGATATGATTCTCTACATTCGGCTGCCTTCTAATTGACATTTAGTGTGCCACGTTCATTTGGGTTACAAGGTTATGTCTGACGTGTCAGAGGTGATGGTCAAACTCCTCCAATTTTACAAATCAGGATCAGTTCACTAGTCATGATAAGTGGCCCTGTAAAAGCTTTGACAAGCCTGACAACATAAGCCTGATGATAGCACCTGGTTGTCATGGCTCTGGCTTGGAGACTATACATTTTCAACAGAAAGACATCACTGTCTTGTGTGTCCCCCAGTGTAATGGAAGTGCAATACTAAACTGCTGGAGTACTCTTTTAATTAGTCACGTAAGCCAGTTTTGAGTTCACAATCAAGTCTTTGCTTTCTTTGTTTATTTTAAGAAAGCCGTCGGAGTCGGTAAATTGTAAAACAAAAGCGACATTTCACACTCAATTAAATGCCTGCAGCAAATTCATCATCTTGGGATTGCTCTGACACCTCACAGACCCTTCAAATCCTGCGCTCGCGATTTCTCGCTAATGCAGGTGGAGAAAAAGAAGGCGGGCCAGGGAGACGATTGCCACGGCAACCCCGAAATTGACAGGCTGAGGAAGGAGGTCCAAGACACCAAGGAGATAAACAAAAAGCTGAGGGAGCTGCTGGAGGTACGTGTGATGCACACACAAAAATCCTGTGTGCTCTCTTTCATAGATTTTCTTTGTGATGAATAATTTAGCAGCTTTGATGATAGCACTGGAGAGCCCAGAGTGGAGAGGCAACATAATGTTATTCTACGAGTATCTATGCAACATATACACAGCACAATATATATGTGTGTCTTGCAAAAACCTTAGTGTAAAGACAGCTTCTTGTGAGCTTAAAGAATGTAGCTTTTATTTAAAAAAAAAAAAAAATGTTTGTTAATGTGTTGGAGGAGCCCCAAACCCAGGCTTTAGCTGAGGAGAGACAGAGTCAGGCCATGGCTCTGCAGACGTTAGAGAGACAGGCGAAAGAAGATCTGCTGTCGGAGAGGAACAGACTACAGACGATGCACCACCTGGAGCTTGGTAACAACACACATGCACACGTACACATAAACACACATTAGCATAAGAAAGAAACACATGCGGACAGTGACACACTCTGTATAACACATACTCAGCTGCATGCACAAATGAGCAACTGCACACACACAGCGAGATACACGTGGAGATTATAAATTCAGTAGTGAAGTTGCTATTGCCATGGATACACTTCACCATGGCAACAGCAGAACGGTACCTGTAAAAGTGGGCAAAATTGATTTTTTATTTTTTTCTGTACATGCTTTTGTGTGTGTGTGTGATATCAGACAAGCAGCGTGCAGAGTTGACCCAGCAGCACACAGAGTGGAGCAGACAGATGACCCAGAGACACATGCAGCAGATAGAAGACCTACAGGCTCAGCTACAGGCACACACACAGATGATGGCTCTGCAACAGGTGACACACGCACTGACCAATGACCACAGTGTGGAATATTAGTAACTCGGGGATGAGTGTGCGCACAGAGAAATACTGTACATGTTCACCAATAAACACATACCTCTCACGCTCGTTATCTGTCTCTCACACGCAACCGAACATAAACATATATACGCGCGCACACAATCAAATCGCAGCCATTATGACATTGGATATCATTATCCAGCACATGAATAAAATGCTCTAAGGCTCTGGGATTAAGCCAACGCAGCACGTTAGCATCTGCAGCAACAATAGCCAATATAAAAACTGAACTCTGAATCTTGGAATTAATGCAGACAATGACAATGTGTATTCACTTTATGCATGCTTGAATGTGATTGTGTGTGTGTGTGTGTGTGTGTGTGTGTGTGTGTGTGTGTGTGTGTGTGTGTGTGTGCGTGTGCAGGATTTGAAGCAGCAGAACCAGTACCAAGTGTTTGAGCGACAGCTGGACGAGAGTCGCTGTGCCATGCTGGAGCTGCAGAGGGAGAATGTGGCTCTTAAGAAGCAATTAAAGGAAAGGTAAAGAAAGAAGTAAATGCATGTGAAAAAGAAAAAGATTTTTACTTCAGGGTTATCCTGTAGGGCTGCAACTAAAGATGTCAATCATTTAATCTGCTGATATTTTTTTTTTCCATTAAATGTCAGAACAATTATGAAAGAAAAAATTGTGAAATGCCTATCACAGTTTCCCAGAGGGGATGTATCCAGACTGATTGTTTCATCCAATCAACAGACCAAAACCCAAAGTGTACTATTAGATAAGACAAAGAAAAGCATAAAATCCTCACATTTCATATGCTGGAAATGGTGCATGTTTGGCATTTTTGCTTGAAAAATGGCTGTAACGATTGATTATATGAAAACGTAAAGTTATAAATTATATTATACATTATAAACAATGTTGCCGATTGATTTTCTGTTGATTTAATAAACAATCGACAGCTCATAAGTTGAGCTGTGAAATCCTTGGAGTAAGGAATGACCAACTACAAAGTTGCATACCAAACTGCAAAGGATCAACCAAAAGGAATGGGAAATACCTTTATTGTCTTTTTTGCAGAGAGTTAGACATGAAGATTGATACCACTCCCATGTCTGTGTGAAGCCACACCCAGCAGTCTGTTAGCTTAGCTTAGCATAAAGACTGGAAAACAAGGGGAAAACGGCCACTACAGTAGATGCTACACTGAAATGATATCTAGTACAAAGCTGGATAAATTAGAAGAGGAGATTTTTATCGGTTATAACTCAGTCATTTACAGACCAAATGCAAACAGCCCTGACTGTTCACAGTTTATCGTAATGGTTTAATTATATTAAACAGGCCACTACCATTATTTCCATTGTTCTCCATTACATCTTTCTGTTTCTATATCTACTGTCCCTTCCCAGATCTACACAGAAGAACCCCGAAGCTGAAGAGAAAGAAGAGGAAAGCGCAGAGCTGCGGAAGAAGAGAGACGGGCAGCTGGAAGAAGAAGCACAACGTCTGAAGGAGGAAGTGGAGAAACTGAGGGTGGAGATGGAGAAACTGGAGGAGTCACAGAAACACTGGGAGGAGAAGAAAGAGGAGGACGTGAAGGAGGAGGAGGTGGACGAGGAGAAGAAGAAGGAGAGGGAGGAGGATAAGAGGAGAGAGGAGGTGGAGGAGATCAGGAGGGAGCACAAGAGGGAGATGCAGAGTCTGGTCTCTGAGTACAGCAGCGCCCAGACGCACCTGCAGGCTCGAATAGTGGCATTGGAGAACGAGTGAGTAGAGGGCAGACGCGTGGAAACACAGCCCGCACCACACGGTTTAGACTGAATATACACTGGTTGAAATGTGTTACAACTCTGAGCGAGCATAAGTGCGGGTACGTGAGAAGGTGTGTGTGTTTGTGTATATGATTTAACTGCAGGCTGCGCGAGCGGGAGGAGCGGTGCAGGAGGAGGGAGCCTCGATGTGATGACCTGCATCTGGGGAGACTCCAGGAGAGACTGACTGAGAGAGACCAGCTCATTAAACGATTAGTGGTGAGAGCACACTACACACACGCTACAGGCTCTGACTATTAAATATACCACGTGTCTCCGTTCTCGGGAAATCTACTGTTTTCTCTGGTATCACTTTTTTGGTGACGTTCAAAAAATAAATATTTTGTTCAATGGTTACAAGATTCATCAAAAAAATAATCAGAAGATTAATGATGAAAATAATTGTTAGTTGCAGCCCTACATGAGAATGTTTCCATTAATCTGAGCACCTCTAGGGCTTCTCATGCATGTGGAGCTTGGGGTGTCCTGGTGGCCTAAAGGTTAAGATGCGTACCATGTGACCGCAATGTCCTTGCTTTGATTCCCGCCAGGGGATTTTATTGTTAAACCCCTCCCTCTCTCTCTCTCTCTCTCTCTTTCGCTATTTTTCTCTCTCTCTCTCTCTCTTCCAATGTTTGCTGTCTATTATAAAATTTAATTACTTTAACCGCTCAAAACAAATCAAACTGAAAGGGTGTACTGTGAAAAGTGTGCTCTGTCAGAGTGCTGCTGCCGCTGAGTCTGTCTGTGTGGCATGAGGCAGCTTAGCAAACAAGCACACCCTCCAGATACAACTGTAATTCAACAACAACACCACCAACTGTGAATGAGGCCAATGAAAGTCCTTCCTCGTCCTCCTTCCCTCCAGGAAGAGAGGCATCAGCTGCAGCTCCACCCTCCTGTTGCCGGGGACGGCAGCACCCTCAGGCTCCGTGACAGCAAGTCCCGCCCCGGGAGCGTCACGCCAACCATGAGGGTGAGTTTGTCTGTTCGGCTCATGCACACAGTGTATTCATCAAAACGACCCTCCTTCTAGCCAGAAGAGCTGGCTGGGTTGAAGCCAACTCCGGTTTCTGTAGCACGAGGAAGTAAAATGTGCAAGTTCACCCGCTCGACAGATCACTAGTCTGTCCTAAAGCTGCGTCCCCTGTCTGTCCGTTACACTGCTTTTAATTACATCACATTTGGGCGGATACAGACTTGTGTGATGTAGTTCAGCTTGGATCTCTGTGATGGCGACATGTGGGGGAAAAAAAAAAGTATCAAAACACCACAAACCAAAGACCACTCCTGCAGCGTAACCCACTTCTCAGTAGTTCTGTCCATTTCTACCTGCCACTGGGTGATTCTAAGGCAAAATAAATATAAATAAATATAAATAAAAACAACTGAACTGTTCATAACAAAGACCTGCTGCATATCTAGTTTATCCTGATGAAGGGCTTTTTTTTGTCTTCTCCCAGGCTTTCTCCAGGTAACTGGCTAATTTAAATATGTGAACAGCCAAATCAGTCTTTGTACATCATCCATACTTACAAAGTCACGTACTTTCTAAACAAAGTATTTATTAGTAGTATAATAAACTTGAAGAACGGACAAACTCCATTTTGAGCACTGTAACACTGAGAGAAAAATCACCTGTATGTCATTTTCTTCTTCTGACAGAGGAAGCGTGTGGAGTCCCCTCCTCGTGCCACCAGCATCCCCAGCGCCGGTACTTACGACAGGAGCATCTTCCTCCCCCACTCCTCCTCATCGTCTTCCTCCTCCTCCTCCATCCATCAGCACTCCTCCTCAACCCTCCCCCACCAGTCCACCTCCAGCCCTCAGACCTCCTCCCACTACTCCACCTCCTCTCTTCCACACAAGCACACCTCCCTCTCCCTCAGCCAACATTCCTCCCCCTCCCTCGCTCGCTCCACCAGATCCCGGACCTCCTGCATCCCTCCAACCCCAGCACCCACCGCCCCGCTCCCCGTGTGCCCGTCACCGCAGACGGGTATCCGATATGTGTCCCCCTCCTGCCAGGAGCCCCATGAACACCTGCAGGCCCAATCAGTCAGGTATGGACAATAAAGATTGACATTTCGGCAAACTGCCTTCTTCAGAATAAGATACCACAATCACTTGAAACCAAAAACACACCAACATAGTCAAGAAATCGACAAGCACAAGCCAGAAAAAATAAAAAACAAAAGTTACAACAGAAAGCATCTTACATTCAAATTAGAGGGAGAATCCACAAATTACCAAGCTATATCCAAATAAGAAATTCTCCAATTCAGTAATAAAGGTCAAATAAATAAAGGGAAATATTTTTGAGTCGCTGTGTGAAAATAATGTCAAACATGACAAGGCACAAATGACAAAACTAAAAAAAAAAAAAAAAAAAAAAGGTATTCAGTTTTGGAAAAAAAAACATTTTATACATCTGAGATATATATATCTATATATATATATAGATATATATATATAGATATCTATACTGTATATCTATATATCTATCTATCTATATCTATCGTTAATAGAAATAATATATATATTTGCCTTCATTTTGATAATTGTCCATTTATTTTTCACAAGTAACTTAATTTAGAATTATTTATTTAGAATTCATTTCCCTCTTTTATTTGACCTTTCACAGGGTTTTTGCAGGCTTCATCAAGTTAAAAGTAAGGCTTTTTAAAGACCTTTTAAATACGCCATAGCACACCACTTAATACCTTCTTCACAGTCATCCAAAACATGAAAATATGATGGAAAACCACTAGGGACAATATGGCCTGGAATTACTGATTATCACATTTTTTCAGTTCTTCCCTGCCATATATAACATTAATTCCTAATGATATACAGTAATTAATTAAATTAAATCTTAAATCTCAGATAAGATGCATTAAATGGAGGGATGGATTAAAAGAATTAATCATTATTAATTGAATAAGTTATTTTTGTTATAAAGCTATAAAATCAACACTTGCCCATTATGAGACGAGCTTCCTAGTTACTGTAGCAGCAGTAGTGACAGCGTATTCTGCAGGTCTGTCAGTGCTGAGTGAAACTCCCCCCAAAAAAAAAAAATAATCTACTGTCGCCCCAATCTCACTTGTGGTTTATAGTTTTAAAATTTCTCCTGACATCCCGCCATCTATCAAAACTGGTACACAGGTATGAGGACTCAAGTGCACGACTCTGGAGACAGTCCAGTAGTCTAAACGAAAAGTCATTACTAAGGAAAAAGGATTTGATATATGGGAAGGCAGTCAGTCAGACAAACAATCCAAAAAGGGCGAGGCAGAGGCGAGGTCAAAAACACAGGCAGAGATCAAGAAAACCAGGAAAAAAACTAGGTAAATGCTGGAAAGCTTGGCACTGGGAAAAAGAGTAACTGGCACAGGGAGCTGGGAGCAAACACAATAAATACACATGGGAGGTGGGGATAACTGGACACAGGTGAAACACATCAGGGCAGGAAGTGGGGATCTGAAACCAGGGCAGGGGTGAGTAGCAAAAAATAAAACAGGAAGTAAAGCAAAAAAATGTGAAACAAAGAAAGCACGACCAAAGACGCTGGACGAGACATGATAGAATCAGATACAAAAAAAGATAGGACTTGTGTTACTGTCTTTGGCAGCCAAGAAAAAATAATCAAAACTTTTTTAGATACAATTTAAGCCTTTTTTTATAACATCTGAGGCCTTTTTTAGAGGAACCTGAATTCTGTGCTTTTGCATACTTTCCGAGATATCCAGAAATTGTGTTTAATATTTAACCGAAGCCTTATTTTTTAGTTATAGATTAGTATTTTGTGAATTTTTTTTTCTCTACCTTAAACGTTTTCTCTTTTGACTTTTGTTCAGTATTTTTCTGGTTTGTGCTTGTTTTTTTCTAGATTATGTGGATTATCCTGTGACTGTGGTATTTTAGGGTAGGGGCACATCACACTTCTCCCCCACATATATTTTTGCTCCGTTTCCCATTCACTTTTAATGAAGCCCTAACGATCGACAAATCCAACAACTAATACAGCTGGAACAAATTTTTTCCATGTATGATTAACAGATATCACGCTTCTTTTACAGTTTTTAATATGAATATATTTCGATTGTCTCCTCAGTTTTTTTTTTAAACTAGTTTCAAAATTAGCGAATTCCTATGAAACTAGAACAATATTAAAGTTAATGTTAATTGTGTTTCTCTTGTGTTTTGTAGGGGCCCGTATCTGGAGCCGAAGGGGACAGAGGGGCTGAAGCAGGAGTGGTTCACCAAATACTTCTCCTTCTGAGCACAAACACACATGAACACACACACACACACACACACACACACACACACACAAACAGCAGCTGCAAGTACATTTCCTCATATACATTCATTGCTTCTTGTACACATCCGTTTGCTTCCCACACGCACACACACACACACACACACACACACACACACACACCACACACACACAGACACACACACACACACCCTTAAAACAAACACACATACACACACACCACAAACAGTAAACATTAACAAGCATATGGGCTCATCACCAGCAAGGCCATCTCAAACATTGCCTCAAAGCTCAACCAAAAAGTGCTTCTCAAACACATGCCTGACCTCTTCTCAGAACATAGGCCTGCCGGATCTTGTTTGTATAGTTGGGAATGTCTCCATATGTTTGTTTGTTTTTTTGTTTTTTTTAAAGCAGTCTTCCTTTTTTAATGCAAACTTTTGCTGTAATCTCATCACATGGCAAAACGTACATTTCTAAAAATCTACAACCAAGTGTGTCTTTGAGTATGGAAGCATTCGACGTATTCAATCAAGATCCTCGTCAAAACGGACACACGCAAATCACCATACCAAAATGAAGCTTGTTTCAATGCAAAAATGTATAATAATCTTAATGAACAAATTGAATAAAATATTTTGTTTTTCTAAGCGCTTCTTCTTTGTATACAGGTGTAACTAAGGGGGGAAAAAAACTGCAAGACTAAAAACATCTCATGCAAGTTATAGCATAGAAATGAAAGTTGTAAAAAGTGTAGGTGGCACCTGAGAGCTCAAGGGGGATTACCTGCAGTATGTTAGAGGTGGGTGTTATGCATAAAATCCTTTATCACAGCATATAAAAACTTATATCCCATAGTAACATTTCTTAAAAACTGATTGAGAAACAATATATTGATAATTTTTGTTACATTTTTGTCAGTATTTCCCAACCGTATGTGACAATAATTCCTAGAAATATAATTCATCTGTTAGCATGACCGTGACCCAAGTGTGGATCACTGAACAGGGCTACAGGGCACTGGCCCAGGGGCCTCGGGAGTCAGGGGGCCCCTGGGCAAGAGCCCATGTTTGAAGTGACTGTTAATATATTTCTTGTTTGAAAGTCACAGAGCTCAGTTAAAAGAAGACAAAGACGGATACAATTAAATCTAAGAGACATAAAAACGAGCCACAGTTTAGCAACTCTTTCAGCCTGGGGGTCCTACATAGGAGAGGTGGGGGACCTATTACTTACTTATTACGGACCCTGTGTCATAATCTGTCTATGCCTGGACCCAGATAAGCAGCAGAAAACGGATTGATGGATTAACCACTTAAAAAAAGCAATAACTATATGACCATAAAGATTTTATTATATGATTTAAATAATTCAATTGATGTGACCTGTATTGGATACGATACATAAAATGGACGGATGTATGAACTATTTAAAAATGATCAATTCTTTTACATTTTTGCTAAAATCGACACTTCTCCATTATGAGTCAATGAGCTTCCTCTCTACTGTCCCGTGGCAAAAGTTATAAATAATGTTACTTTCTATGTCGGGCAGGTAAAATACTGAAGGCCTCACTGTCCTTCAGTCTTTTGAAATTTTTCAAGACCTGCAGGTACCCTGTAAAATACCCAGTTGGCAATGTCTGTTTTTGGCTAATGCATCAAATTAAATACAAACAAAACTAATCAAATTCTGTCATCACTTTGATGGAAAAAAAAAATATATAAAAATCCTAAATTACCATTATAGCCTGACTGATGCTGACACAAAGATACCCTCAAGATATTTTGAGGGTTTAAAATTCCGCTGATACATTGACCAATGTCCATATCTTTATCAGCCAACATAGAGTACCCACCAATACAATAAGATACGCATGTATCTGCTAATATATTTACGATTTATTGGTAATTCTCTAATTTCCATAAAGAAGTCCTGTGCATTGATTTGCAACACTGTCCTCCGACCTAAGAAAATAGACTTTATTCATCTCAATCAGGGAAACTTAAATGTTTCATGTTTTAGGTCTTATTGCAAAATAGCACCACATTCAGGACCCTTATTTGGTGTATTTCATTTTAATGTTGTTCAATTATTCAATCTTAATTGCTCATATTTTGCAGAAATAACTCTGGCACAGAGGTCAAACTCCTGCCCAGTCTAACAGGTCAGCCTGGAAACTGTTAAGAAATGATCCAAACTGTGTGCACTAGGCTTCGGGTACATGATATTTTAACATGTGATTCTACAGATCTGGAATCTCGTATGTCCACACTTGGCCTTTCCCATTTCTCCAATTCATCTCCTTACAGATTGTGGCTTTTATCTTGATTAGGGCTGCAACTGATGATTATTTTCATTACCATGTAATCTGTCTGATATATTTTTTTAAATTAAACATCTAGTCTATTAAATGTCAGATAAAAATGCTTTCTCAGAGCCCAAGGTGACAACTTCAAATAGCTTGTTCAACCAACACCAGAGACCGTAAAGGTATTTAATTTACAGTATTTTTTTCCTTCATAGACAAGTTAATCAATTATCAAAATAATCGGTGATTAATTTCAATTGAATTACTCATTTAAGCACTAATACAGACTGCAAAAATTGTGAGCACAATACCACTTAAAAATGGTGTTAAAAAAATCAGATAAAAATTTATTAGGAATATTTTTTTCTCCATTTATACTTAGGAAGCATAAAAATGAATGAATGAGTTAAAAGAAAAGAAATATGTAGCCTATGCAAGAAAAGGCATAAATAACTCCATTAACAACACATGAATAGATAATTTTCACATGGTCATTTTAATAACCTTTGTCAAATGACAGTCCTGTATACACTGTACATTAAGATACCTCTGTCATTGTGTTAGAAGGGAATCAATGACCGTCTTTATGGTTAGATCAGAGGTCATGAAGGTTGACCAGCCAACTGCTGACTAAAGGAAGTCGACTTGAGTTGACCCACATACATTTTACCTCCTTCATACTAAAAAACAGTCTGTGGGTTAGCCTCCTCACACGTCATGTGTTCAGCGCTCACATACTACTGAAACATGGGGCAGTTTTGCAGCGCCTCAGTGGCAGAGCTATACTGGAGGACGTTGTCATAGAAACGGGAGAGCTCCTCTCGCATGTCCTTGGCACCCCTCCCTCCTGAGCCCCGGTACTTCATGGAAAGCAGCTTGGAGCACAGGTAGTGGAGCCACAGCACATTGGTATGGGGGTGGAACTCACTCCAGTTGTTTCTGATACAGACGAAAAGAGCAGCAGAGGGATCAACGAATCGTGACACAGTTATACTGACAAGTTGGTTTAATACTGTAAATTAGAAGGATTATCCAGGAATGCGAATAAGCATATTTCCCAAAATGTCAAACTATTTCTTTAAGACATATCACGATGGCCTCTCAAAAGAAATATCAGTGTCAAATGGCATTTTCTGGATGAGAACAAATCCCATCATACAAACCACAGATCCATCTTATCAATGTGTATAATAAGAAAATCCATAAGAAGTCTAGTGGGTCTGTTATCCCTCTTGTTATGTGTGTTTAATCGGATAAAGTTCTTTTTACATGCGTATGATTAACCTGCTCTGTGAGACGCCTTAACAGCACAGAGACACTCCCGCTCAATGTCACAGTGGGTGTTTCTGAATTAGTCACTGACACATAAATACACTGACCCATTCTCCTGTCTCATCAGTCTGTAGATATCAAACTGGTAATCTCCCTGGCCCATGAAAAGCTCCTCGTCCTTCGAGATGTCACAGGACACTGTCAGATCATCTGGAGATAACAAAACATATGCTCAGTTTTCATTATTTAAAACAGTGATATGCACACCAATCAGCCACAACATTAAAGCCACCTGCCTAATTTTGTGTGGGTCCCCCTTGTGCTTCCAAAACAGCTTTAATATGTTGGGGCATGGACACCACAAGACCTCTGAAGGTCTCCTGTGGTATCAGGCACCGAGACATGAGCATCAGATCCTTTAAGTCCTGTAAGTTGCAAGGTGGGGGCCTCCATGGATCAGACCTTTTCCAGCACATCCCACAGATGTTCGATCGGATTGAAGTCTGGGGAATTTGGAGGCCATGTCAACACCTTAAACTCTTTGTCTTGTTCCTCAAAAAACAAATTCCGAACAAATTTTGCAATGTGGCAGGGCGCATTATACTGCTAAAGGGGCCACTGCCATCAGGGAATAGCGTTGTCAGGAAGGGATGTACTTGGCCTGCAACAGTGTTTAGGTAGTTAGCACCTGTCAAAGTAAAATCCACATGAATGACAGGACACAATGTTACCGAGCAGAACATTGCTCAGAACATCACACTGCCTCCGCTGACGTGCCTTCTTCCCATAAGTGCATCCTGGTGCCGTTTCTTCCCCAGGTAAATGACCCTCCACATGATGTAAAAGAAAACATGATTCATCAGACCAGGACACCTTCATCCATTGCTCCATAGTCCAGTTCCGATGCTCGTGTGCCCATTGTAGGCGCTTTCAGCGGTGGACAGGGGTCCGCTTGGGTACTCTGACCAATCTGCAGCTACACAGCCCCATTTGCAGCAAGTTGTGATACACAGTGTGTTCTGACAAATTTCTATCACAGCCAGCATTAACTTGTAATTTGTCCTACAGTAGCTCTTCTGTGGAATTGGACCACATGGGCCAGCCTTTGCCCTCCACGTGCACCAGTGAGTCTTGGGTGCCCATGAACCTGTCACCAGATCACTGGTTGTCCTTCCATGGACCACTTTTGGTAGGTACTGACCACTGCATACCAGGAACACCCCACAAGACCTGCCGTTTCGAACATGCTCTGACCCAGTCGTCTAGCCATCACAATTTGGCCCATGTCGAAGTCGCTCAGATCCTTACCCTTGCCCATTTTTCTTGCTTCCCACACATCAACTTCAAGAACTGACTGTTCACTTGCTGTCTAATATATCCTACCCCTTGAGGGGTGCCATTGTAACAAGATAATCAATGTTATTCACTTCACCTGTCAGTGGTTTTAACATTTTTGCTGATGGGTGTATTTGTGCATAAAACAAGCCTTTCAAAATATGAATGTGAGTAGAAACTAGAGAGTGGAAAAATATCTGACCGATTTCTAATCTGGAGAGAGAGTAGTCAATGATGCGGACCAGCACCCCTTTGGTTTCCAGAGAGTGGGCTGTTCCATTCAGGAGAAAGCTCCCCGTCTTCTGCTTGGTTGTTTTGACCAGCACATTGCCCCAGTGGAGGTCCCTGCAGTAAACAGCACAGGGGGATAAAGGTCTAGTTACAAGACACCAACAAATCATCCATCACACTGACACACACACACACACACACACACACACACAAAACATGCGTCACTGAGTTGGCTTACACCACATGTTAGATATTAAAGGCCACATTTCACACCTGCTGTGGCAGCTGGACGTTAAGTTGATCAAATTTAATCTGTACAACTAAAGTAAAGTTTCACAGTATTTTTTGTTGTGCTATCTGGTTGTATATTGTAAAACACATTTATTCAAAATATCAATGTTATGGAAGCTGTTTGTATGTGTATTTATTCAATGATAATACAATGTTGTGGTTATGCTCTCATGCCATAGACTATGCCTGTATGCCTTGATCCACGTCCGCTCTTGGCTTTTCCTTGGTGTGTACAAGACTGGATGCATGCATACTATCACAGCGGCTGGAGTGTGTGTGTGTGTGTGTGTGTGTTCTACCTGTGTTCAAAGTGTAGCTCCTGCTCAGCAACAGCCAAGGCAGCAGTAACCTGATGAAGGATGCTCTTCGCCACCCCCAAAGACGCCAGCTTGATGAAGAAGAAAGACTTGAATTAAAGACTCAATTCGCAACTCCATACAGCAATCACACATTTTATACGTTTAGAAAATACATGTTTCAATGTTTTTTTTTTCCATTAATACATTGCATTTGCAAAAGCTAAGCTTAGCCTCTTCTTTCAGCATTATCTCCAGCATACATATTTAAGGTCTAGCTGACATTAGGTTGTAATGACTCAATTTAAGACACTACTATTTTTATGCATGCAGTCTCTCCATTAATGTTTGAACACATTTTTACAGATACTGTGGAAATTTAATGAGCTAACTCTAGTGAACTGAGAGTAGAGTGTAGAGTGTAATGCTTCTTTTTGAGGACTACTTGAAATTCTACAATTAAAAAAAGAGAGGGAGAGAGAGAGAGAGAGAGATGTTTTGAGCAGTCAATGACATGACTGAGGAATGCTTAACATCACTGCAAAACACTGCATAGCACAAGGGTGAAGTATTAAGCAGCTGTCATTGTGATGTGGTGTGCTTACCGTTCCACTGCTGTTCTCTAGATCGATGCCTCCAAACTCAAACTCCAGAATTATGAATAACTGATCCTTTTCAAAGAAATCTGTGCCAAGAGGGACAGTGAGATCCAGAGAAACAGACAAACAAATATCCTGGTTCGACAAAGTATTGCTGAGTTTTATCAGTCACTGCAACCTCAAAGACATGCTGTGTAAATGTAGTGTGAAACAAAAGTTAATATGCTTTTGTCTCACTGACCTGGTCTGTCATTCTCGGAGCCTTTCTGTTGGTCGAATGTGTCCCAAGCATTCAGGAAATCTGGAGGGTAACAGCCTCGAACGCAATGGAGACTGTGAGGGAAAAACACATCAAGTCACACTGACACTCAAAACTGCTGAGACACTAACAGACAAAAAGACAAAAGGATCAGAGATAGTGCTTACTCATTTAGTCCAATAAAGCTGTGAGTCTGGTTTTGTTGCTTCTTTTTCAGGCTGCTCAGCTCCCTGGCAGGAGAAGAAGAAAAAAAAAAAAAAAAAACCCACCCACACAGCTGTTTCATTAGCACTGCCCAGGTATGACTAACAATGAAACTTTCAGACCTTATGAAAAGGACTACACCTTTGCCGTCACAACCTCTTTCATGCACGTATGCTAGTGGCAGGCTATGTTATGGTTTCCCGGCAAGCGGTGTGATGTGCAGTGTTACTGTGTACCCAGCGTACCACTTACTTTGAGATAATAATCTCATGGAGAATCTCTCCAAAGGTCTTCTGGTCTTCTCCATTCACCTTCTCACTGCCCTCTACTGGAATTATCTGTCAAGACAAGAACCACTGTTTCACTGCAGAATACATACATATATTTGCATTGAACATCTATGACATTTTTTCTTATTGATAAAAAACGATGTGTTTTCTTGGCATTTGACCGGCCTAAAGAAAACTCTATATAGCATTGTTTTGCTATGGTATTATTTTCAATTTAACATAACATTCCTGAGTGTGGAGATTCACTCTTGAAAACACATATTCAAACTCAAGGTACACTTACTAGTTTCTGCCCTCCCCAGGGCTTTCAACTTTATCCCACAGCCTTCTTCAGCAAATTAAACTTGCTCAGGCAACATCACATGATGTTAACTACAACCACTTGTTATCACATGACCAAAATTCCATAATTAGGTCAAGTGAGGACGCCTGTGCAAGTTTCATTCATTGGTGAAGGCAATGGAGTATGATCAAAAGCTCTAGAAGAAGCTAGCAAGTGGAACTAGAATATTCTAACACAAACAAAGTGGGTTATGTCGGTTGTATGTACAACTATCTAAAAAGTATAACAACGGTAATTTTGTGATGCAACATGGGTTATATCATATACCATAAATACACAAACACACGTACTTTGAGAGCAACAGTGTCTCCTGAGGCACCGGTGGTGGAGAAGACCTCCCCGAAGGTCCCCTCCCCAATCTTAACACACCGTTTCATACGGTGAGGGAGAATGCACTCCTCCCAGGGCAGAGGGCGTTGCTGGCCACACTCAGCATACACCTTTTTTGCATCCGACAGATCTGCTTCCTCACATTCAACCTGTAACATAACACAGGAGGCAGGAGATGACCCACATCCAAGGGCAGGGGATGTGTAATAACTCATTCACGGTCACAATGTAGAAAGTAAGTGGTACAAATTTGTAAATTATGTTCTCTGTGTTAGGTCTTTGTTAAATATTGGACATATTTCAGACACATTTTTCAGTGGTCTGTCTGATGCGACAGATGTGTTTCCATTTTAACCAGTCTGTAATGGCTTGTGCTTCAGCTGGGGATTTACAGGTGTAACTGTACTCCAAGGTATCTTTTCAGGCTTCAAGTCATACATCCACTCAATTGTGCACAACGACTGTATTGGACTGTGAGATGTGCCAGAACAGTCCTGAGTGAACAGCAGTATTGTGACTCTACAAATCCAGAGCAGACATGGACTGCTGGCTGCTATTGTTCCACCTTCTCTGCACGACCAGTGTACACAAGGTGTTAGGCCAAATGCGTACTATAGATCATGACAGTTCCTCATCATCAGGTTTGATTAGGCAACAATGTGCCCAATCCAGCCTCCAAAATTCATCATCACAGTTCAATTAACACCTCTCTAAAACAGTTTCAATAAAGAATTAACATTGTAACCTTGATGAAGGGAGGAACTACTCCAAGACTGTTGTATTAGACTCCATTAGTTTTAGCTAGGTTTACTTAATAAACTGCCAACTGATTGTATCTCTTATGACTTCTTCATAGTTGCAGATGTGTACTGTGTGTTGTACCAGAGAATCATGGTACAGCTGTGACTGGAGTTGTTTGGGGAGCAGCATCCGCAAGGGTGTGGCAAAGAGATCCTGGCTGATGTCTGCCAAAGCTGTTCTCCCAGGAGAGCCTGACAGATGTAAACTCCTTGGAGTGAGTAGCACTAATGAGATGGAAAGACAGAAAAGAGACAGAGAAATTAAAAAATGAAAGGCAAGATGGAACTTAAGGACACAGTTATTGAAGTGGCGGCTTTCAATTAATTTAAAAATGTTAACAGTCCTGAACAACTGAGGGACAAATTACTTGGTGGTGAGTGTGTGTATTACACATGCCTTTGCGATGAACAGAGAGGGCGGCCTTCAGTCGGCTCCAGGTTTGTGTGTTTGGTGTGAAGTCAGCCAACAGAGACGAGAGGTTGAGTGGACTCGCTCTCACCGGGGTAGAGAAAGTCATAGTTGTTCCAAGCTCCTACAGAAAGGATTAAACCATTAAAACCTAATTACAGTTGAGTGGGAAACAATACCCACTTTAAACAAAAATCAGTTTGTGTGTAGTGTCTAAGTTGCCACAAAAACAAACAAAATATTTTCCCCACTAACCTTTTGTGATACCTCTCCATGCAGGTAATTTGGGGTTTTAACATTTTGTTTGGGATGCTCACAGCTATTAAAAAAACACTTAAAAAAAAAAAAAAAGACAAAAGACAAAATCGACAAGGTGCATTTCAACATACTATCCCAGTACTGAGGATATAATTGTAGACTTCACTGTAAACAGTTTTCAACCACAAACTTATTTCCACTAAGGATTTAAAAAAAAAATCACAAGGTCAATGGTAAGAATGCTTTCATGAACAAAAATAATAGTAACCAGGACACCGCATCTGGAAAAACATGTTTTCGGCTTTTGAGTGTTTCCGGTGTTATTTTTCAGTGCTTTGAGCACCACATTCCATTCACTACCATTATGGGGCAGCGACATGAATCTTAGAAGTGGATATCTCAAACATTTAGCAAATAAAACCGTAACTACTTGCAAGTGTAGATTGCAGTTAAGATTAAAGTGAAATTTGTTTTGTTTTGTCATTTGTGTGAACAAAACCTTCACTAGAACGTGACTTGAATACGGCATCATGCAGCATCACTGATAATCTCTCTATGTGTATAGTATATACACCACAGAGAATGGATAGACACCAAGTTCGTCTCAGATAATAATAAATATTTGACAACCATGTGATGTTTGAGCATGAAGCCTTTTCATGTGTCATGAAAAATGAAGAAAGCTACAAGAAGAAAAAACATCCCCAGTTAGTGATACATTTTTGAAAGTGTTGCTAAATGTCCTCTTTACCAGGAATATGTATTAAAATATCACTGCTTGAAAATATTTTAGAAAATTCATGTTTAGTAGAGACTCTGCTGATGAATTGTGATTTCAGGTACTGAAAAATTCGAGTGCCGGACACCTGCCCGACTGACGTGTGCATTTTGCCTTGACAACCAATCAGGGTGCTCTGCCCTAGGCACCAGGGGAAAAAAATACGGTGGTTAATTTTCTTTCATTAAACTGAAATGTTCATCAATACTTCTGACAGCCAAAAACTGAGGCTTCACGTTGCTTATTTTGGCTGACAATGGCTAGCCAATAATCAAAACTGTCAGTTAATGTACTTGTCAATTCAATAAATGGACATAATGTTTCAGTGCAGTGCTGTGTCTTTGCAGATGTTGTCCTCACCCTTGGCTGTTTGCGTTGCGTGGAGATCAGCTCATTGATGCTGCAGTCCACAGCCTTGACACCGCCTGCCCACTTGTGCGTGCTGGTGCTGCCTTTGTTTTTCCAGCGACTCACGCTCAGACCACTCACACATGCTTTCCTGGTCGTCCCAGGCTGGTCTGTAGATCTGCTCGTCCTTTTCCGTTCTTTAGGAGCCAGAGACATCTTTTTTCTTTTGGGCAGAATGCCACAGTCTGAGGCAATCTTGTTTTCAGAACTAGCTGAGCTCCTCTTTTTCAAATTGACTTTCACATGAGTGTCTTCATCACAGAGATTAGTGTCACTCTCAGACTGGTGATTATTCTTTATCTGTTCATCACTGGCTGAGTCTGACGCGACTGTGGGTGATTTAAGCTTTTTGTCTTTAAGCTGCAGAATTTCTTTCAACTGTGATAAAGTTGCTCTCTTTATCTCGACAGTGAGTTTGTCAGATAGACATTTCTCTTTCAGCATCGTTGTGAGCAGCGCTGCCGGTTCATCCGTCTCTGGATCACTGCACTGTGTCTGGGCAACTGGACAGATGATGTTTATTGACTGTCTAACAGACGCCACCTTTTCTGCAGGGGTGGTTTCACCTGAACATGTGAGGTCTTCTGGGTCATCAATGTTGTGTGTGCGGTCATTTTCAGACATGTTTGCATCTGGATTAACAAACCTATCGTCACAAGTCAAACATGTCTCCTTCTGCTTTGTGAACCCTTTGAGTTGCTGAACAGTCAGTTGTGCCAATGTTTTGAGCTGAATGGTGCATTTCTTAGCAAGACATTTTTCCTTTACTGCTACAGCCTTTTCTTCAGTAAACCGTGTTTGCACAGGGCTGTTGGCTGGTAATTGTCTGCCCATAATAAATTCAACGCTGCTCTCCGTGTGGTGGGTAGATTCATCATAAAGTACTGATGCCGATGAGTATTCAGCTGTCTGCTTACAGTCAACTGATGGTGAAATGTCAGTCACTGAAGCTGCCTGTTCTGGAGACTCAAAACTATTTGGTGACTGTAAATAATCTCTGATTTTATTGTTTGTCACAGATAAATTAAGATTAGTTGATGCACCTGAAGACTGCAAAAGGTCAGTAGCTTGACTGCTGTCCACAGACAGTGGATGCTCATTTGTTTGCTGGCTGTAAACTGAGCTTGAATGTTCCAAACAGGATGAGTATGTCGTTTGACTACAAAGCTGAGTCACAGTGAGGTTGTGTAATCTCTCCAGCTGCACTGTACAGAGCTCGGTCAAACATTTCTCTTTCAGTGCTTCTATCAGCCACTCTAACCCTCCAGCTGCTGACACAAAATTACTGCTGCTTTCACTGTCTGTAGAGAGCAGACTTAGACTTGGTAAGTCCCCGCCATTTGTGGTCTTTGAGTCTTCGCTGTGGCTTTTGGCGTCCTCACTACAGCTGCTTCTCTTGTTTGTGCTCTTGGGCTCCATAAATAAATCACCAGAAGGTTCTTCGCAGTGACGCAGGTCTGGTTCTTGTTCACCAAGGCTTGACGGCAGCTTCTCCTCATTGTGGCACCCAGTGGGTGGTGCAAAATTTGGTGAGAAGACAGGCTGCCCTGGTGAATCCCGATCTACTTGAAATGGGCTCAGGACACCTATACAGCTTACTGAGATGGATGGAGGGGTGGAGGACTTATCATTAAGGGGAAAGAGTTTAAGGTGTGGACGTTTGCTGAAGGAGCCTGCTGAGGGTGTAGAGCAAAAGATGGGTTTCCTGGGGCAGGGCCCGAGGCTTTGTTCTGCCGACTCGTTGAGGGATATCTCTCGGAGGGGATTGGTGGCAAAGCTCAAAGTCCCTGCAGCATTCACTGAGTTCTCCGCACTCGACACCAAAAATGCTGGAGGGACCCTCCTCCTCCTGGAAGGCTGAAGAATACCACTGGAACAAAAGGCTCTGGAAGCAAAGTCATCTGAAGAGTTGAGAATACTGACTAATGCTTTAGGGAGTTTGGGTTTGGCGGCAGCCTGACGTCTGCGACGGGTTACAAAGCGGCCCACAGAAGGAGGATGAACACTACGGGGGGGGGGGGGCAGAGGAGAAAGGGAGATAAAGGTTAGAGCAATTACTAGGGACATTTTGGCTGAATCCAAACGTCCACACTGCAGACTGAAGTCTCGCAATCTTCACCTCATATGTTTCAGTGGAGGTAAACTGAAATTTCTGACCCTGTAACTCATTTCAAAGTATTTTTCTGAATGGTTATTAACAGTATTGATATTGAAAACTTATGCATGATATTTTTAGGTCTGCAACATGACATCGTAACCATAACAGAATGCACAGTAGAAATGTCCCTTTACATGAGCTGCTAAACACAATATTATATAAACATTAACCCCTCACTGCGGTTAAGTCCAGACACTCCGATTCAGCCTTGGCAGACAGTCTTCAGCTATCTCAAAGGAACACTAACAACCTGACTGGATGACTACTTACTTAGGGTCTCTCTTCATTTGAACAGAATTTTTGTGACATTTTGGAGGAGACGTTGAGTCGTCCTCACTCTCACTGATCATTGGAACCTGCTGGCCCTTCCGCCTCATCACAACTCCTGGAGCAGACAGGAGCCGGCTTTTTCTGTTCACACGCAGAGACAAAAAAATCACTTCATAAATACATTAACAGACACTAAAATTACTTCTAAAAGAGGGTGATTCCAGGCAAGCATGCAGTTTTAAGTTCATAAGCCCAAGTATGAAAATCCGGCCACATAAAGAACATAATTCACAACAGTTACTGAAGATATACATCCAAGGCCAGGGCAATAATAAAAACCCATCATTTATCAGTTTGAAGTGGAATTTTATCATGATATATAACCACATTATATTGTTGTTTTGAAAATTTGGTCGTCTAAATTAATTTTTTTTTTTTTTTTTAAAACATGACCCTAACTTCTATAATGTGAAGATGTGATGCTTTTCTCTATGTTATATCATAACTTTGAAAATTTCTGGGTTTGTGGATTGCTGGCCAGACAAAATGATCTTGATTGAAGACATAATTTTGGGCTCTGGGAACTATTGATGGGTATTTGTCATCATGTTTGACATTTGATATTGATTTAAAATAGCAGCCCTAAATCTGATATTGCAAATTGCAACATTCACATTGAAAGGTGGGTATTGTAGGACCTGATGAAAACAGCCAGATCTGCTCAAACACATAAATCCTCTTTTATTACAAGTAATGTTAAATGTCTGCTTACAGACACTGTAACAACATACAGACAACTAAGACAACATAAAAAAGCAAAATAGAGTCACAAAACTTTGCACATGCTGACAAACTTTTGATTTAGCATAATGTGTTGAGACCTGGTTGTCTTGCTCTGCTGTGTGAGCTGAGAGGGTTTGCTGACGTTCTCCTCATCACTGCTGTTCTCTGTCAGCCATAACACAGCTTTTCTCTCGGCAGGACGGACTGCTCTACCACTGCAAACACTAGTCTTCTTCCCTCTAATAATAAAGAAAAGATTAAAACCAACAGATGAACAGGTTAAAAGACTGAGAGTGAGCAAGTGGTCTGGGGAAAAAAATTATAAGACATTAAATAGTGCAAAGAACCTCAACCTCCATCCTGAGATGGACAAAATATACAAAACTCCAATTAGTAACGCAACTTAAAAGTGTTTCCTTTAAGTAGTTGTCTGTCGTGTTTAGAATCTATCTGATTAATTATTAACTGTAATTATATTATATTATTACATAAATGCACATTGGTGAAGTAATGAAATCGCTCAAAATTGCCAGCTGCGTGTTTGTTCACAGACCTTGCTGTCTTGCTCTGCTGTGCAGGCTGAGGAGAGGGGATGACGACGTTCTCCTCATTGCTCTTCTCTGTCATACATAGCATGGCTTTTTTCTTGGCAGGACGGGCCGCTCTACGGCTGGCAACACTAGTTCTCCTCTCTCTATGATATGAAAAACAGATGAAGATGTAAAGAGCAGCGAAGATATGATATTGAACATGAGAGCAAGAAGGTCAGCAAAAACATTAAATGATTATTTTACTGGAATGGCTGTCTTGTTTCTGTTAGTAGGTAAACTGTTTTAAACTAATTTCTGTAAGATTAAATATTCTATGTCCATAGGGTGGCATTGTTTTTGTGTGGTATTGAAGTAGAATCCAACCAAAAACCAACCAATTTTTTAGACAGATACAGATAGATTTATTCATTTTGACAGTAGAAGAAAATTAGATAATATGTCAGTCACTAGTTGTTTTCTTAATATAATGCTGAGGGTCTATATAAAAATGGCTGTAATTTCTAAACAGTTAATGTGATATTTTTGTTAAACCCCTTGAAATAAAGCTGAAAGTCTACACTTCAATCACATCTCTACACAACAGTCTTGCAATAAATCCTATCTTCATGAAAGTTACAATGTTCAGCTTTTGTTGAAACTGTTTTAGAGAGGTGTTGATTTAACCGTATGATCATTTTGGAGGCTGTAGTTTGTGGTGCTGTTTAGAACCCCGTAAAATACTTGGTCCCACCCATGGGACGCTTTGGCCTTGGTATGAGTCAGATGTTATTTAAGAAAATTTTATGGAGTTAACTGCATTGCATTATACATAGAGGTGTTTCTGTTATTTAGCCTACCCTCACTGACATTAATTCGGGGCAAAAAAAAAAAACAACAACAACAACACAGGCACATTGTATACAGTTTGATCTGTGATAGGCTAAAACCTGACTAAAATGTTGTAGTGAACAAATTCATTCATCCCTGTTTGGACTTGTTCTGTCTTTCATGAAATTATTTGTTCCCTTTTATGCACTGAATGTATCTTGGCTTACATTTCCTACATTTGGAAATGCAAAACTCTTAATGCTAAACTTTATTCCAATAATTACCTTTGCCACGAATTGCCATGTAGAGTTCCCCTAAAATCTAAGTAACTGCAAAAACCTTACAGAAAAATAAGGTTAAATACAAAAGTGGAGACACAAATAATAACAGGACAGCGCATTCCTTGGAGGAATGACAGCCAGGCTGATAGGACTCTTTATCATCTCTCGACTTGAACATACCTTATCCTCGCAGGTTTTGCGGGCTCAAAGACGGAGACGTCAGCGTCTGATGAGAGGGTGCTATCGAAGGCCTGCTTGCGGTTTTCCGGAGAAATCCAGGCGGACAGCTTTCGCCTCTGCTTACCGTATGTCTTCAGAATCAACGGCTTCACTGGCTTCATG
This sequence comes from Xiphias gladius, assembly GCF_016859285.1. Classification (NCBI taxonomy): domain Eukaryota; kingdom Metazoa; phylum Chordata; class Actinopteri; order Istiophoriformes; family Xiphiidae; genus Xiphias; species Xiphias gladius. Next base: position 16,552,553 of record NC_053414.1, on the reverse strand, counting down.
TTTGAAATGACAACTATAACCCTGCTAATGTGCTTAACCTGTGTTGAAAGTGTTCAAAAACATTTAGCGTTACTAACCCAGAGGAGACCTGTGCTATAGCTATGCTAACGTTAACTTAACTGTGCCGATAAAACTGTATCAGCGCCTCAAGTCATTAACGAGGAGCAACTTAACTCATTGTAACTCCATCTAACTAAATAGCTGTTTCAGCGAGTCTCCATCACTGATGGCATTATATATTATTTTTTTTGTGTCTTCTCCATTATTTTCCAGTTTGAATCTGCCGTACCCGCTTCTTGTTCAAACTGCTGGACACCGATGATTGGTCAACAACCGGTGATGATGAAAACACAGCGCCACCTGGCGGTTTGGAGTAATTACCCCTTGATCCATTTAAATTGCACCTTAAAGATCAAACGGCTGCAGAAATACTTGGAATCATTATGGAATTAAATACGACACAATATATTCGAAAGGTTTGATGGCCTAAAGTTTCTGATGGGATGTAACTACAGTACTGCGAGACTACCAACAAAACATTCTATCAGAAGGCTTTATTTATCCTGGAAATTTTGCTTTGTTCACAATATGTCACCACATAAGGATATTATCTGGAACAACAGTAATATTATTGTCAATAATAGGAGTATGTATAAACAGATTTCCTAGGAGTTAAGTATTTTCCAATTAAAAGACAAATAATATGTCTTAAAAATATTAACATACAAGAGCCCAATTTAAAAATTGTTTATTTCACCTAAAAGAAATTGTTCTCGTAATTCATAGTTGGATCAAATAAATTGGCGCAAAGTATGGTTGTGCCCATTAAAATTCTGGATCTCAAATAAGATTAGAGAAATATACTTTAAGATCCTATATAATATTTACCCTTGTAACACAATAATTTCCAAATTCACTAAAAGAGATGAACTAGGCATGTTTTGTACGAATTGAATTGATTAACTCGAACTGCTGAAGCCTCATATATAAGGTTCAGATAAATCAAGAGTGGACATCCTAGCCGAAGCAACTACGCTGGACCACTACTCAGTTACGCACATCCAGGACTTTTCCACACACCTGGATGGAAAAGTAATTTTATTCCAAAGTGGACTTAGTCTGTGGGTACCATCAGGTGCAATCTGGATGTCCCCAAGATGGTGGTCATCACCCGAAATTGGCAGTTGAAGTTCCAGCACATGCAGTTCGGCCTTGAGAACGCTGCACAGACATTCAAGCACCTCATGGACTCAGTGCTATGGGACCTGCCTTTCATCTTCATCTATCTAGAGATGACATCCTTGTCACCAGCACCTCCAAAGCGGAACACTTGTCACAAGTCTGGACTCTTTTCAAGCAGCTTAGCCAGCACGGGCTGATTTTCAGCCCAGCCAAGTGCCAGTTTGAGCTGACCACCATCAACTTCCTCGGACACTGACTTACCAAAGACGGGGCAGTTCCCCTCCCATTGAAGGTCGACGCCATCATGAACCTCCCCCACCCACTCACAGTCAAGTCCCTGCAGGAGTTTCTCGGCATGATGAACTTTTACCACTGCTTTAGCTGCGGAGCTGGTCAACTCATGTGGCCCCTGTATGTGGTCCTGAAAGAGAAGGCCCCAAAACACACAGTGGACAGGAGAGGGACAAGGTGTTTATGGATGCTAAGACTGCTCTGGCTAGCATAACTATGCTGGTGCACCCGTCACCCAAGGGTCCAATCACCATCATCATGGATGCTTCGGACTATCCCGTTGCAGCAGTGCACGAGCAGTGGTTGAGCGATGCCTGGCAGCTACTCACTTTCTTCAGCCGACAGTTACGTCCCTGCAAATGGAAGTACAGCAACTTCAACTGGGAGCTCCTCAGCCTCTACCTTGCCGTTCGACACGTACATTCCCTGGCATGCCTGTTCACGGCGTTTGTGGACCACAAGCTTCTGACATTCCCCACATCCAGGGTGGTCTACTTGCCTGCAGCGACAGCTCTCCTACAACTCAGAGTTCACCACGGACATACAGCATGTTGGTGACAAGACCAACCTCGTCAGTGACTGCTTCTCCAAGGCCATCGCAGGGACCATCCACCTTGGACTTGACTATGCCTGCATTTCATCTGACCAGGCTGCTGACCCGGACGTGCAAGCTTTCAGGATGGGTGTCACAGGGCTGTATTTAGGGGACTTGGCTTTTGATGATGCTGGCTCCACAGTTTCACTTACCTCCTCACCATGGTGGACAGGACCACTCAACGGCCGGAAGCCATCCCACTGTCATCAACGATGTCCACTGAGGTAGCCCAGGTGGTCATCGGAACCTGAGTCTCCTTGTTCGGCACCCCATCAGACCTCTCCTTCACCTGGGACTCACAGTTTATGTCTGAGCTCTGGAAGACAGCCACAGAGAGTCTGGGGATGAAGCTCCACCGCACCTCCGTGTAATTCCCGCAGGCCAATGGGTTGTGTGAGTGGTTTCATCACTCCATGAAGGCTGCTCTTTGGACCAGCCTCAAGAACAGTAGTTAGGTTGACAGGTTCCTGAGGGTCATGCTGGACCTCAGGACCTTCCCTAAAGAGGACTTCCAGTCCTCGTTTGCAAAACTGGTTTACGGCCAGCCACTGCAGGTTCCAGGGGATTTCATCCTCAATACCACAGCTCCCCGGTCTGCAACTCATCAACCGTGCTCCTGGATAACAGTTTTTCTCACCAGTCCCCTCTTTCCAACACAGCCTCCCACAGTCTCACGTCCTTGCAAGTCTGCAGTTGGCAGAATACATTTTCGTCCACCACGACGCCCACCGTGTACCCCTGCAATCTCCCTGCGACGGCCCGTGCTGCATACTGTACACTGGGGACAAGCACATTGTTGTGGATGTTGACGGAAAGCTGGAGCATGTTTTCGTGGATTGCCTTAAACCAGCTCACCTGGATTTGCGCTGACCTGCTGGACTAGCCCAGACCCCAACCCCCCATGAGGCCCCTAGGGCTCCTCCACCCCCACACTACCCCCACGCCATCTCTAAGGCTCCAGCCCCTGCTCCTGTTTGGCAGAGCCTTTACAGCCAGCCCATCCACCTTCCTCAATGCTGCCTTTTTCTATTATGGCGAATTCTGGGGGATGTATGTCGTGGACTCTATGAACAGTTCATAATTCACCATAATTGGTGGTTTGATTTATGTTCTACACACACAGTTACATTCTGTGCCTATCTGTGTTAGGTAGACATGGTCTCTTTAAGATAGAGTGCCTTCTGGGTAAGATGATCTCTATGTTTATAATTGTTTTGGGCAGTGCAATCTTAACTCGCTCATTTTGTGCGCTGAAATAAATGACACGTGTTTGTGGAGTCAATGAGAGAAATTGTCTGTCTCTTCTTTCCTACAATTTACAGACTGAAATAGACTCCAGGCAGATTGCATTTATGTGGGCAATAGTGTGATAGCTATCCTCTCAATATTATTTCAGACAGATGTAACAAACAATGCAGTAAATCACTGTAACCACCAGGTGTCAATACTTTACTAGACTGTACTCCCTCATACTGTATGCGTACAAGATTACTGTACGTCGCAAACATATTTGATATATTTACGTGAGTATTGTATATGTTGAAAATTGCTTATGTTGCCATACTTATTCTAAAGTTAAAATGTATATAAAAATATTGGAAAATTCATGTTATTGGACAGAAACAGGATGTTGATGACACTGGACCACTGCAATCTCTTTATTCTAATCAGTGGGTACTTATTTACATGAAACAAGACTAAGTCTAAGATTAGTCTTGTTTACAATATTGCCAATTATTTTTCAAAACAAAAGCATGGCTTACAATTTTTTAAATCCCTTTCCTACCTTCCAGGCACCAATTTCTCCTCATTAATTTTTTTTAATGCTATGAAAATCCTTTTGCACAGACTTGAAAGTTGCTTGAAGATAATCCAGTCACCTATTTCATATACAACTCCAGAAAGGCCGGTAATTAAAAATACTATTCACTATTAAAGTCTTCTGGGACTGAATCCTGAATAGATTCCATGCAGCTCTGTTTTTTAATCAAGCAGAGGGCAGGACAAATTTATATTCAAGAAGAATACTTACCATATTTGCTTGAATTCCACACAATGCCTCCAGCCTCACCTACTGAGACTTAGCTTGGGGCAAAAGCATAAAGGCTGGAAAGTTTAAGTTGGTTTCAGGTGCCTCTGTATGCAAAAGAGGCTCTGATGTACACAGTAATTCCTTTAGGCCCTATACTGTAGATTGTTTTCTACTATTTATGATCGTTGAGCTTTTACAGCGAACTCCACTGGATTAAATTTGCCCAAACAACAGATGTGCTCATTTCAGACTAAATGCTCTTTTAGTTGTTCCTTGTCAGTACATTTCTGACACAATACCAAATACTGCCAAATCCTGCCATGTGTGGTGGCTTTGTACTGTTCATTTGCTGTTTGTAGTTAGGGACGCTGGAGAAATCAAATATAAATGTTGCTTTATTACCCATAAATGTATTACAGTACAGCGAGGCAATAAGTCTTATATCATTATTATTAGGTAGAAAAGTGGGTCATAACAATGATTACAAACTGACAATAGTGTTTATCTTTTAAACGCTATTATTATTAGACTAATATTTTGTTATTTGATCGCAGCACTTCTTAGTGGGTAGTATTGATATTATCATATTGATGGTGTGATGTTGTTTTTATGAACATCCCGTGCGAATGTTTTAATATTTTGAAAGAAATGTCAATCTGCCATTTGATTACTTTGTTGTTTTTTTTAACTGACATTTCAAATAATTTAGTTATTTATTCATATTTTGTTAAAAATATTTTTTTGCCAGGTGCAGTAAATACATGCTATTGTAATAGCATGTATTTGCTGCACGTAGCAAAAAATATTTTACATACATGCTATTACACTATGTAATAGCATGTATGTGTAACTACAGTAATGCGTATTGTAATAGCTGCTGCTACTATAGCTTTGTTGTAGTCTTTTTCCCATGTTTATTTATATATCACATGTTCATTTTGTATTCATCATTTTTTATTCACATTATCTTTATATTATTTTCATGTTATGTTTCGATTATAGCTATTATGCATAAATACAACTTTATCTATAACTATATTTCAAATATAGTCTATCTATACAATATATACTGTGTCACTTTGATCTGGAATATCAGGAGAAAACACTATTGATTTTGCAAATGTACAGTGGGAAGAAAAAGCATGTGAACCCTTTGGAATTATCTGGTTTTCTGTGTTAATTGTTCATGAAATATGATGTGATCTTCATCTAAGTCAAAAGTATAGACAAACACACTTGTGCTAATGACACACAAACAATTATAATCTTTCAGGACTTTAGTGAACACATCCATTAAACATTCTCAGTGCTGGTGGAAAAAGTAAGTGAACCCTTGGTTTTAATAACTGGTCAAACCTCCTTTGGCAGCAATAACCTCAAACAAGCACTTCCAGTAGCTGTGGATCAGATCTGCACATCGTTCAAGAGGAATGTTGGACCATTCTTCCTGACAGAGCTTCAGCTGACAGATAGCCACCCTGACGTTATCCTGTAAGATACCTTGATAAACCTGGGAATTCATTTTCCCCTTGATGATGCTGAGCTGTCCAGGCCCAGGGGCAGCAAAGTAGCCCCAAATCATGACACTCCCTACACAATACTTCATTGTAAGGCTGATGTTTTCATGTTGATATGTAGTACACTTTTTACACCACACGTGGTGCTGCATGTTCTTCTCAAACAATTCAACCTCAGTTTCATCAGTCCACAAAACATTTTCCCAGTAGCGTTTTGGAGTGTCAAGCTGCTCCTCAACAAACTTCAGGTGCACAGTGATGTTTTTTGGAGAGCAGCGTCTTCCTCCATGATGTCCCACAAAACCATGCGCCATGATTTGTGTGTGGTAGACTCATGAACAGAGGTGTTGACCAGTTCCAATAATTCATTCAAGTCTTTAGCTGTTGCCCTGGGCTTCTTCTTTACGTCAATGAATATTCTTTGTTGCGCCTTTGGGGTTATCTTTAATTAGGCGCACACTTCCAGGCAGAGTAGCCACAGAACTAAATTGTCTCCATTTTTAGTCCGTTTGTCTGTTGACTGAATATCTAAACTCTTTGATATTAGTTTGTTACCCTTTCTAGCTTGATGCAAATCAACAATTCTAGATCGTAAGTCTTCTGAGACTTCTTGTTTGTAAGGCGTGGTTCACACCAGCCAATGCCTCTCGTGAACAGCGAAACTCAAAATGTTTGAGGGTTTTTTATAAGTAACAGTAACTCTAATCCGCACCTCCATTCTGGTTTCATTGACTGGACTCCAGTTTTATTAACTCCTGACTCCAATGAGCTTCTGTTGATGTCATTAGCTGAGGGGTTCACATAGTTTTTCCAACCTACACTATGAATGTTTGATTGATGTACAATGATTTGTGTGTTATTAGTAGATTGAGTTTGTCCAAAATTGTAACTTATATGAAAATCTAACAGTAATTTAATACAAATTTATAGATGAAAGCAGGTAATTCCAAGGGGTTCAATTACTTTTTCTAGCCACTTTATTATACACATTGACCTAGGGTAAAGTATTGTAGTCTGCTATTTATAGGCTCTATAATTTTTTCTATTCATCTGAATAACTGATCTGCATTGGGCATGATAATGTTTTCTATCTCTGCGCGGTTACAGTGGCCAAACTTTTGCACAATTACTGTTTTTCTTCTTCTTCATCATCATCATCATCATCATCTAGACTGTGTTTAAGAATTGCTGATTTCTTAGGAAAAACATTAAAAGCATCACAACGTATAGAAAACTTTCAAGTTTTCAAATGTCCCTCAGAAAAACGACCTTTTCCTTATCTTCCCTCTATCATCAGTCTGCTGCCGGAATTAAAGCAGTCATTCGTAGCACCGCTATAGGGTAAAGTAATGACATTAGGTGACCATCTCCATAGTATAGAGTGGTATAATAAATAAATCCAGATAACAGAGGGAGTTTAAAAGAAAAAAAAAAAAAAATCACAGAGGAGCGTTTGCTTCCGGAGCAGCGTCCCACGGTTCCCCCTGTCGGAGAACAGCGGCATCTGGGAGGGAGGAGAAAAGAAACAAGCCGAGAGAAAACGGAGGGGAGGAGAAAAAAGACAGGAGCGCAGCGAGCAGGACGTGAACACACTGGAGAGGAGGTGAGTGATGTGTTGTGCCGAGAATGTTCGCTTGAATACGGGGAGCTGTGGCCGCTGAGGTGCCATTACGGTTTACCCTCTCAGCCCTAAAATGACCGGAGACGTGAGTAACTTTCCGTATGCTTCTGGGCGACGCATTGCTCTGCCATCTGAGGGGCCCGTTGTGTTGCAAACAAGTCGGGGAGGTGGGGGAGAGGAGACTGGGAGGCTGCGGCGGCAGATTGGAGGCGAGGGAGGTGGTGGTGGTGGTGGTGGGGACGTTTACATGACCCGGCGTGTGTTTCCTTGAGTGTATCGTCAGATTTGGTTGCGTCCGCGCTGACAGGTGAATGAGTACTTACGTAGTGTCAGGGAATGCAGCGGCTGTTTACGAGCCGCCACGGGAGCCGCCGAACAGCCGAACGGGGAAGCGTTGTCGCGGGCGGCCAGCCGCTCGTCCACCCCTTCTTCTGCGAGGCTCGGCTGCTTCCGCTCGGCTGCCGTGTTAGGGGGATGTGTTGAGGGGCGAACACGCCGCAAAACGGACGAGACCGGGCTGTAGAGCAACGCATCCGTAAAAACGTCGCGACTCTTTCACTTGAGCTGTCATTGTGTAGACAGGGCCTATCAGCAGGTAAGTGGCTGGTAAACTGACAAGCAGTCGGCCATTCATCAAAAGTTAACCAACCACCAGACAGAGAGAAAAGCCCTAAAAAAATGTACATATGTACAATAACCAATTAGTTTTTCTTCCTCTTACTAGGGTTTTAGCTGTTAATTCATGACGTAATCTCTAAATGTATAAAAAAAGGTACGCAGAGATTGACTTCCCATTGCATTTCCACCGGTGAGCTGAAGTTTACTTGTGCTGTTCCCGGCAATTCTTCCTCGGCTAAAACACTGCATATATAGACCTACGAAACTGAATGGGTTTGGGAACCCGGGACTTGTTACTAAGTAGGGTTATTAATTTGTGCTCCAAATAGACTTAAACACTGATTATTTTCATGATTCCCTGATCTGTTGATTGTTTGTCTAATTCACTGTTCAGCCGAAAAACAAGTCAGTATTTAAACTTTCTGTCACGGGTTCCCAGAGCCCAAAGTTGCCTCCTTTAAAAAAACAAACAAAAAAAAAAACTAAAAAAACAGCCAGTCCTAAAATTTGTGAAGCTGCAACTATTGAATGTTTGGCTTTTTTGCTTATTATGTGTCTTAAAGGATTAACTGTTTATAGAAATAGTTATCCGTTAATTTTCTGCCAATGAAATAATCGATTAATCGACTAATTGTTTCTGCACCAGAAGCATGACAAGTCAGAGCTATCCAGAGATGCTCCACCTCCCGACTCGTGGCTGTGTCCCCTGTCTTGAACTACAATTTAAGTAATAAAAAGGCTCATTGTGAAGCAAACAGACATAAAGGAGGGTATTCTCTTGACTTGTGCACATTACGTGGATAGTCTGGGGCTGTAGGCCATGCAGGCCCCAAGGGGTGAGGTTGAAGCTTGAATTGGTGCGTGATGCTGGCTGGACACAGCTAGCTAATCTTTTCCAGCCTTGCTCTGGCAGTATTTTTTTTCAAGGCCCATGAGATAATACGCCTGCTTGTTTTGTACAAACAGTGAAACCACTTAATTGCTTGTTTACTTTTTTTTTTTTACTTAAAGGATCTAGAGAATGATGTGAATACATTTCTTGTTTAAATGTCTTGGAGGTAGGGAGGGTAGAGAGAGGGCTCAGATATGTTTTGTTTGTGCATAAAGATGTTGGAGAAGAATTATTGTTGAGTTTTCCTTTCCAAACCACTGACTTAAGGTGAGGGCTTACTTTTACAAGGACTGGATTTGTTGTGTTGAAACAATGTAAGAACTTGTGAAACAGTTGATGTGGTATACTGTACGTGTTTCTGAGGAGGCAGAAGGGACACTGAAGTTGTTGACAGTAACATGAATTACCAGAGGACCTGTCTTCTGCTTTTGGACTGCACCACTGAGGTTTCTCTCCCTCTCTGTCTCCCTTCCTTTCTCTCCTGTTGACAGTGGCTCTCATGCATTGGTTTTGCACCACATTTGCACCAGTGCTTTGTTGTGTGTGTGTTTAGGGGGTGTTGTCATAAATTCTCAATTCTCAAAAAGCGTAAACAATGAATGAAACTTGGCATAATGTCATGTTTGCAATCTGAAAAACCTTCTATTTTACTATTTAGTGTATACACTCCTATTGTAAACGGCCACTATTCACTGTTTTAGGCAGTGGTTGTGGTGGTTTTATAAGGTTTGTGTTGCGGTGTTGGCTTGCTTAGTTAATTAGTGCAAGTTGCAAAAATGAATGTGTCACTGTACCACCATAGTAGAAATGGTGCACCGTCATCCTCTCTCCCTCTCCGTCACTGCCTGCCTTCCTACCTTGCCTCCTTCCCTCTCTATCCCCCCAGCCTCCTTGCCCCACTAGCTGGCTCTTTATCCTGACCTGGCCCTGGTCTTGAGTGTGTGTGTGTGTGTGTGGGGGGGCATGATGTCATTTCTAATTGCTTAGGGCTCTTGGGATGTTAAGTTGGTTTATATTCTGCCCCTCTCCCACTTTCCGGCTCCCTCTTTTCACTTCATCCTTCTTTCCCTCTTCATTTACTCTCCCTCACTTCCGCGGTATAATTTCTATACAACATCAGGAGTTGCTGAGTATGGAAAAAGTGACTTGGATATTTATGGGCTGAGTTTGGGCCGAGCATTGCAGACAGTTCCTGTGTGCTTGTGTTTGCATGTTTGTTTAGCTTTGGTTTAGGAAAGTGCCTCACTTTCAAGATGGCCCCTTTTCTGCTTAGGCAGCTTGTATCACCTCTAAGAGAGGCAAAAATAAAGGAGTTACATGAGCATTTACACATTCTGTACACATTGCGCATGGACATGGACAGAAATAGCTATTCAGTAATGTAAGATGTCATCTTGTGAAGTTGTGAGTATGTCAGACGCCCAAAAATACGATATCTTAGCTAGGCCAAAAGTGCTCTTCAGATTGGATGTAATTATGCTGGACAGACTATAAATGTGTATGTCTGTGTCTCTGTGTGTGGTGTTGGGACTTTCTTGCCTTGCAGCACCAACCTGTTAGTCTGTGTGTGGTCGAGGTCATGCACAACAGCGGATGAGAGAGGATGGCGAAAGTGTGCATGTGCGCGCATGGCTGTGTGACAGTGCGTACTGTGTCGGTGTGTATGAGCAATCAGATAAAAAGTATGGAGATCCGTTATCATCACCCTGCTTCCCCTGTGAAACAATACCACTGGTCCGCCCTTGACCAAACAAGTGTGTGCATGCAGGCATGTGCATATTTTTTTTGTTTGTGTGTGCGTGTGAGTGTGAGTGTGTTTGTGGAGTCTAACCAGATTGGACAGATGAATGATGAATTAAGCACAGCAGAGAGTAGATTCATCCCAGGCTGTCAAGTTGGCAAGATAACCACACTGCAGTTTATTTGTGTGTATTTATGTGTAGTGCTGTATGTGTGTGGTGTCAGTCTTTTTCTCAATCTCGTTCTCTTCACTTTCTCTTTCAGCCCCTTATCGATGCCTCTCAATAGGGTTATTGTGCCCACTGTCAGGCAGGCTGCAGTGTGTGTGTGTGTGTGTATATCTGTGCATTGTTGTTGCAGGGAGCAGACAGCCGTGAGGTGTGTTTGAACAGAGAAGGAGCACAGAGGCCCTGTTCATCCTGTAGGGTGTGAAACTGAATGATAGGGCCCCTTTTCTCTCTCTCCATCTGTCCCTCTGTCTATCTGCCTGCTTCACTCTTTCTGACAGTTTTTCACCCACATGCTGGTTCCCCATTGCCTTCTTTTTGCTTAGTATTACTTTGTGTCTTTGTTTTCTTTCTTTGTCTGTCTGTCTGTCTGTGTGTGTGTGTGTGTGTGTGTGTGTGTGTGTGTGTGTGTGTGTGTGTGTGTGTGTGTGTGTGTGTGTGTGTGTGTGTGTGTGTGTGTGTGTGTGTGTGTGGGCTGCTGTGTAATGTGTCAGCTCCTGACAGCCCTCGCTGATCGACTGTCTTCTCATTGTCAAGTCTGCCTTGTGATTGGGTCGTCAGTATGCATGTTATTCTGCCTGCAAATTACCTGTGGAAGTAGGCGAGGATGGACAAGTTTTCCACTTTTACAGGAAACCCTGCACACGCAGACACAGATTTACGCCCGTGCTCACACACTAGGTGGACATGTACACACACTTTCGCTCCCTTTTGTTTATATGTTTCTGTTTCTGATGTTGTCTTTTCTGCATCACTGTACTTGCATACGTATACCCCTATCCCTCCCAGTTCAGCTGCTTAAGGATTTTCTGCCTCTCTCTCTCCCTCTCTCTCTGACATCCCCTCCCCTCCTCTGACTTTCAAACACATACACATCATCATACACTATGAAGGCCAGAATGTGATGAAAGAGGCTGTAAAGGCCAAAGCCCCAGATGCCTCTGTAAATTGGCCCACTACAGCGAGTTCAAGGATTTCTGCTGTGCTGTTTCAAAACAAGGCCTGACTCAGAGTCTGTACTTCACTTCTCTTATAACCCATCCTTATTGCAAGGAACACTTGAGTAGATAAACAGATGTTCATCTCTTATAGGCAACTCTAAAGCACAAGGAATGCTGAGGACTGAGGGCTTATGCCAAGTGAAATATTGACAGTTAACTGATAACTAGAAAGCATTCAATATGCTATTCAAAACATCTCACACACAATTACTTTCAAGGATTGTTATCCAACAGGTATAATGTATCTGCATTTATTCCACCAAAGGACAATAATTTACACCAGAACATATTGGACTCTCGTTGTGTTGCCGTTCAATTTAGCTTTACTCATAATTATCTTTGGACTCTCTGTTTATTTTGGGACTGTGTTACTTTTGTTGCTACCTTTGGTGTTCCTTTGTAGCCTAAAAAAAGACCATGATGCATTAAACCTTTCGCGTTTACAACTCCTTTGATTTGCTTTCATTTTTTCACTGCTGAGATTTTGTGACGAACGTGTGCTTGTAGTTTACTTTTCTCAAAGGTATCATACGATGTGTTTGACATCAGTGCATTTAGCTGTTCATTGGTGACATTGATATCAGTCAAATATTGTACTAACTGACGAAGCAGGCATACAGTATTTAAAGCCTTCGATATGTGACTGAACTCAAAAGAGCTGTTGAAGCAATTTTTTTATTTTTTTAGCATTTCAGACATAAAAATCAATTCAAAAACGTAATACAGTATTAGTGCTTGCTCTACAGTCTACTTGAGGTGGGACGAATAATTGCAATAATTGCTCTTGCAATACACTGTCGAAAGCCTGGCAGTAATGCAGATTGCAGCTTGCTTAGCTGCATACATTTTAGCTCAGGAACTGTTGTGCTTTCTGCCAGGTCAGCCATTCTTACACTTTATGGCCATTTTAGATTTCAATGGAAGCACATGAATACATGTTGTTATATTTGAGTTTAAAGGTTCAGACTGTGTGAATTTTTACATATTTGTTTTAACTCAGTTCCTATGTATTTCTACATATTTATTTGATTTTGGTTGAGTAAAACTTAAAGCACTTCATATGGCAGTTAATAAATTCAGAATACAATTACGTCATGCATCTTTTTGGCTGAACCGCAGCAGTGGTGCCTGTCCTATAAACACAAATGTCTGTTGCTGACTGACTGAGTGATGAAGTTACACCATTGGCCGGTCGGCCGAGTGTTGGGAGTATCCCCATCGGCCATTGCTCTTTCAAAAGGATTTGGTGCAAACAGTTTCGGGGGGGCCTATACAGTCAGAGTTGCCAACTTAATGCCCTTGGCGCTAGATTTACTGACTTTTCAGATCCCTGTAAGTAAATACAGCCGAAATCACCGCACAGCTGTTTTCTTTAACTTATGTGTATGGTGATTTTTATCAGACGACGTCACGGTTATGACACTAGGCAGAATGCAAATACAACATGATGATGTCATGAATATGATAATTAGCGTACTGTGTCATCTAGCTACATTAAGCGACTTTTAAAGCCGACTTTAACTACTTTCCATTGAATGTAGTTGTTTTCAGCAGTTCCGCAAAAGTTTTCAACAACGTCCTCAATTTCGCACTTTGACCAATCAAGATCCAGCCTTATACTAGGATTTGACCTAGTCTTGTTATATTTCTATAGATGTTGTGATGTATTGCAGGTGACTGTTTTGCAGTAAATCCAAATGCAAAATGGGCTGTATGGTGACACCATCATTATCATAGTCACTGTATGGTTATAGGAATGTACTACACTGAGTTACCCTTTGATTTCTGGTCATATGTATAGAGTTGAAACTAAATCGATTAGTCGATCAACAGAAAATTAATCTTCTGCTATTTTGAAAATAAATCCCTTCATTTTTGAAGAAATTGTGTCTCACACAATTTTTGACAGCTTGGACATTGAACGATAAATAGATGAACCAACAGTATATTCAGTAATATAACCGACAATAAAAATAATTTTCTGCCACGATATAACTGACCAGGGTTTCCCCCAGGAAATTGTTTGGCAGATGGGGGGGCAATTTTAATTTAGTTAGTAGATGACAGCCTAAACAACAGACAAATTCATGACATCCGCTGGCTCTATTATGCTGTGGGAGGCATTTTGCTGCCATGGTTTGGTTCCAGTTGTCTCCTTAGAGGCAAGGGTCACTGCAAATCAATACAAAGTTGCTCTGAGTGATCACCTATATCCTTTGATGAAACATTTCTATCCTGATGGGAGTGGTCTCTTCTAGGATGACAATGCCCTCATCCATAGGGCACGAGGGGTCACTGAATGATTTGATGAGTATGAAAATGATGTGATCATATTCTAAGGCCTTCGCAGTCACCAGAATTCAACCCAACTGAATGCCCATGGGGAGGATTTTTGGATCGACGTGTTAGACAGCATTTTCCACAGCCATCATCAAAACACCAAATGAGGAAATGTTTTTTGGCTGTGCCATCAGTATGTGTGAGTGTGTGTGAATGCGATGTATGAATGCGTGTGCGAATGGGTGAACGTGGCATGTAGTGTAAAACTCTTTTGAGTGGTCGATTTAAAACTAGAAAAGCGCCATATGAGTGCAGTCCATTTACCATTTACCATCTTCTGGAAGAATGGTGTCCATCACTCCAGTACAGTTCCAGAGACTTGAAGAATGAATGCCAAGGCACATTGATACCGTTCTAGTGGCAAGTGGTGGCTCAACATCTTACTAAGACACTTTATATTGGTTTTTCCTTTTAATTTCATTTTCTGTGTGAAATAGTACCCCTGTTGCCTCTCCCAAAAGGTTATTGTTTTTTATTTTGTAAAGTTTATTTATTTGTTTGTGTTAGAAGAGATGGTCTTTTTTTTTTTTTTTTTTTTTCAGGAGAGGTCACCCACCTCCTCCATAAAACCCTGGAGCAAGCCTTGCTCACTATGGCTTTTGAAAGCTAACAGTTTCCCACTCTTCCCTCTGTTGTAGCATTTAACCTTGACAGGCCCAGAGTGTTTGAACAGTATGAAACACATTCCGGTGTGGTGAATGCACAGGATGGCAGGTGACAGGAATGTTGAATCATGATTGCCGTCATTGTGGTGATTTGGGTTCCTGACCAGATTCGTTTCTTGCATTTACATCATATCCTGTGGTGGGATTAATAATAAGTTAACATCTGTGGTATGGATGTGAAGCACTGCCAACCCTGTCTTAATATTTGGACCGTGATTCATAAAAGCGCAATAACATAAGAAAGCTTTATTAGGGTTTTGTAAGCTAAAATTGAAATTAATTGAACAGAGTAACTTTCATAAACCACACAGTGCTGGAATTTGCCCTTTGGCTTTGCAGTGACTTGTCAAAACAAGTGGAGGCAGTGTTGGCCCTGTGTGTGTTTGCTCCAAACAGTGGCGGTACAGTGCGGTGCTGGTCCACCGGCCGTGGTCAGCCAGCTGTATCAACCCCGTCCAAAACCAATGTCCTGTCAGAGAAGAATGCTCTGCTAATGTTAGGAAACAACAATGATAACTTCCATTGGTAGGAAGGGAGAGGGACAGTGGGAGAAAGAGGCAGACATTGTGTAAGAGGAAGAGACAAC
The DNA here is from genome assembly GCF_016859285.1 of Xiphias gladius. Lineage (NCBI taxonomy): Eukaryota > Metazoa > Chordata > Actinopteri > Istiophoriformes > Xiphiidae > Xiphias > Xiphias gladius. Next base: position 16,537,246 of record NC_053414.1, on the reverse strand, counting down.
GAGTGAGGGAGGGGATGATTTAAAGTATTGGAGAGGGAGCGATCGTTGCAGTGGTGTCTGTGGTTCCTTTGGCAGAGATGGGACATTCCTTTTCTGATGAGTCACCCTCTCTCTCTGATCCGTTTTCTTTCCTGACATCTCTTGTTCTTACGCTGGTCCCCTTCTCCCCTCCCTTCTCATTTTCCGAGTGTGTCTTCTTACTGTCTTCCCATTACTTGACATGTTGTTTTTGGCTAACCATTCAAAAATTTCAGGCAATCAAATCAGACTAAGATGTGATAACAATACAGTCTTGTGACATTATCATGGAACAGCTTGCCACGGGCTTTCTAATGAATTGTGAGAGAATAAGGCCATGTTGAACTCAGACAGACACACACACACACACACACACACACACACACACACACACACACACACACACACACACACACACAGTGTGAGTAAGAGCTGTGTTGTTTGTGTCTAGACTTCCCTGTCCTCTCGGATGTCCTGTCACATCTCAGCTATATATAGGACACACAGTCTGTCCACTGCTTCTGCCCTCGCCTTGGATATGACAGGCCTTTTATGCATGTGCATGTCTTTCTGCCTGTCTGTGTGTTTTCAGTTAAGAGAGAGCAGTGTTAATTTTGGCAGCTGATTATTTTGATTTCGTTTTAGTCTTAAGTCTTTTGACAGAAATGTGTATTAGTTTTAGTCAAATTTTAGTCAACACAGACTAAAGACATCTTAGTCTAGTTTTCGTCAGTGACATGTTTGTCTCATTTTGTCTTACATTTTTAATTTTTATGTCTTCAGTGCATTTTGATGCTACAGCTGTCGCCATCTTTGTGTACACTTACCATGGTAACAGTTGTCTCTCACAAGGTGTCCATGTCGCTCTGCTCTGCAGTAGTACACAGACCGACTCACCTCAGTAAATCCAGTTAGCTTTTCCAAACTCTGAACAGAACTTCTCTCTGTAGTCTAATCCAGTACAATTGTTCCTGAGAACCTAGCATTACTGCAGCTACCTGTGCTGTTCACTGCAGAGCTGTGAGTCATACAGAATCTGGATTCACCCACTTGTTCATTAAAATATCGTTCATTTTCTGCATTTAGTGTGCGAGGAGAAGCTATAATGCCGAAAAACATCAGTACTGTGATCTTTCTTGAGCGAACATCTAGGGGTCGATTTAGATGGACTGCCGAAGTTAATCCTGGAACTTACTCACTCCTCCTGATAGGAACACTAAAGATAGCCGACTGAAAGTAATGTGAATATTAGCTCCTAATCTACAGCACTTGATACTTACATTAGCTTATCTTTTTATAAATGCCAGTGTGCTGCCTGAGTGTTTTCGTAGTTCGTCTCAGCTGTTTTGTTGCGGCCTCTTGTCTAATTCTCAGTGGATGTAGATGAATTTAGTCCTTAAGTCTGTTTCTTCCAAGAACAGGTAATGTGAGAGAACATTACTGACAGACACATAACTTTGCAAGGGGTTTCTTATTAATAAGAGTGTCACAGGTCAAGCAGCTAAATCTTCTTCTGAATAAGAGAGATTTTGGGCAGTGGAGGAAACTTTTAGTAATCAGGAGCTACAGTGTGTGATTCTTCAGATGCAGGAAGACTTTCCATTAAAACTTGTCGATTCGTCCGTTTTTCACAATTTTGTTTACTTTGTATTTGTTGACTTTTTATTTAGTTTTAGTCTTTCTTTTCGTTGTGAAAAATAGGTAATTGATAAATATTTTCCATCATAGTTTCCATTAACAAAATAAAACTGAGAGCGGGAGTGGGGATTTTAATATACATGGCCTCCATACTTGCCTCCATGTCTACTGAAAAAGAAAAAGACAAAAGAGAGCTGTAATGCTTGCAATCAAGAAGAGAAGCAGAAGGTCTAATAAAAATCAACATGAACTGTGCTGAGAGAACTATCTTTGCTGATGAAAGAAACCATGGGAGCTTGCTGTCTAACTGTAAAAATATAACCATATCCAAAAGTATAGATAACAACTTATTTCCCATTAAAGCCTTTAAGATGCCGATCACACTCTCGAAACTGAGGAGATATTTGGGTATTCAGTACATTAAGAGGATGAGCGGTGTGGGTTGGCCTGAAAGATTTACAGTTTGTTTTCAAATAAATTATTATCAAATGTGCCTTACCAAGCTGTAAGACACAGTTTTGTTAGATGACCACTAATTTTACTAGCTTAAATGGTAACTCTTTCTGCGAAAATGTACTCAGCTGTCACTAATTAGCCTTGATTCATTGAGTTTGTCAAAGGAAAAAATGAATCTCTTTTTTTTCTCTCTAATGTCTGGTTAGTATGCTCTTTTCACGGCAATGTCTGGATAATTTTAATCAACCAAAGCGACAAACATCACAAGATATGATTTCCAAAGAGACCAACAGAAGGTCCAGTTTCCTTCTAGACAAGTCGAGGTGGTTGCATCACTGCGTAGCTAGCAGCTAGCAGCTGTCTCATTATTAATCAAAAGCACATGACTGACAACTGGTCAATATTGGACAGCAGTCCGAATCTACCAGTTTTTAACTTTGGAGCCCATCATATTGTTTTTTTAAAATCTTATCACTTTAAAAGCTCTGAATTCTCTCCTGTGGGATTTGTAGCTGTGAAGCAACCCGTTCTGCCATTCTGTGACGTGAACGTTAGCTCAATCAGCTAAGATTAATAACAATAACAAATCAATCAAAACATCGTCCAACATGACCCACTAGCAGTTTCTCATTATTACTATAAGTAAACACCTATGGAGCGGAAAGTAAGTATAACATTTTTTGAATCTCACTATCATTTTAAATATTATTGAGCTCAATTCATTTTTCTGTAAGAAGTAGTTAGGGCTGCCCCCTAAACATCGATGACTCGAGTCATCAGTTGAGATGCCCCCCGAGTCTACTCACAATTTGCTGTTCGCTGCTCTGATGCTCTCAGCTCCAGTGTTCAAGTGTTAGCAAATTTGGCCGCACTACTTGACCTAGAGGTTGGTACAGCCTTATTTACTTTTGTCCAGTGTGATTGACTCTTTGGTCGACAGTGCTGTCAGCAGCAGGAAAGATGCTCCGAGGCGCGCTGGGATTTTATATAACAGAAGTAGGACCAGGATGCCCACTTTTTATTTCTCTGACTGTGTGGACATCTGATATTTCCACATTACAGATGATGATCAGAGGCCTGAAAAAGTGAGTCTTAAAGGAAAAACACGAGACTGATGTAGCCTGTTAGGAGTTTAGAGTGGGGTTGGCTACGCTGCAGTGGTTCGCTGAACTGAATAGAGGCTGCGAATAATATATTTCTCATAATTGTAGGTAAGGTGTCAGTATTAATAAAAACATTAATGGATTTATAGATAAGAAAAAGCAGGAACCACAAGCACATGACAAATTGAAATACAGATGGGGCTTTACTTGTTGTTCTCTGAATCTACTGGCGCTACTGGTTGTCTTCAACGTTGCATCCAGGAAAGGGCTGTGGTCTCATTATGGCAAAGTCACGCTGGCTGCATGACCAGCTCGTGTGTTCCACAGAGGGAGCAGACTTTAAGGTCTGAAATGGGACTTCTCTCCTCTCAGTGCGTTTTGCTTGGTGTCAGTGTGTTTGTGGTGTACTTTTTCTCCGCTCCCTCGACCTCCCCTCACCCACAGGAAAGAGAGGCTGCTTGAGGCAGGGAGGAAAAGAGGGGGGATATCTGGGATTGGAGGAGGGGTTACAGTACTCTCACTCCCAAGTTTCCCAAATCCAGGAAATCGTCTCTTGGCTTCTGTTTCTGACATGTTTCTTTTCCACATCACAGGATTTCAAAGTCTGTGAATGTGTGTGGGGTGAGATTTCTGAGTCTGTTACGAAGCTCTTTAACCCCTTTCACCTCTTGGAGTATTTTGACTGTGTTAGCTGGAGTTAATTAATTGGGAATAATCAGTGTGCCCTAACTGCTCTGCCTTTTACTCTGTAACGTCCTCTGTCACAGTCAGTGGAGTGTCGAGATTGTTGCAGGCAAATAAGGTAATACTTAATATGTATTCTCTGTCACTGACGACACATTTTCATTCAAGTATATATGCTCCCTTTGTTGCAGACCTATCGCTCAGGGTCAGTGAATGGTACATGTACATGTGATCAGCAATGGTCATCACTCATCTTTACTCCAGAAGGGTGGGTGTGTGTGTGTGTGTGTGTCTGTACTTTGTCTTCTCCTTTTGTCGACCAATTACGGGTTTTTCGCCCCCCAGTCACCCTGACCCACCCATCCAAAAAAGAGACATGCCTGAGATTCTTTGGCACACCCTGAAAATTCCTCACTCCTTTCTTTTCTTTTGTGGTCATTTTCTTCTCTTACTTTCCTGCCCATGGAACCCACGCCAGTGGAAAATGATAGCTTTAACTGTATGTATACAGTACATTGAGACATTCATAAATTCCCACACACAAACAGGGAGACTCGGTAGTCTTGCAGTGTACTTTTAACTCTGACTATACAAGTGGAATTATAGTGGAGCTATTTCTGTATGTCCTTCACACTCACTGTACACTGCTGCAGCATGGAGGATGTATGGCCATGGGAGCACACACAAACCAAAGAGCTCTCTCTAGAGTGTGTGCGACTATGTGTTTGTTTGTCCGTACACAAGATTTGTTTGTTTTGGCTGTAGTCTCAGTCAAAGTGCTACTTTGTCTCTGTTATTTCCCCTTATTGACAATACAAGGATATGCGCGCGCGCGCACACACACACGCACACACACGCACACACACACACACACACACACGCACACACACACACCTCTTTGCTCTTCTACCCTTCCGTTGTTGTTCTGGATGGAACCAGATTTTGTAGATGGCAATTGTTTTCTGCTTTCTCCTTGTTTTAGTGGACGCGGACACACTGAGCTTGGAGTCAGGAAAATATAGCACCAGAATGGTCCAGTCATTGTCCGTCTCCCAGCTTTGCGTAGGGCTGATTGATGATGTTTTTTTGTGTGCTATTCCACTGACTCTGAACACTTTCATTCGTCATGAATTTGCTTGTAGCTGTAAAATATTTAGCTGTGGCACACTCTTCATATTAGATTACTAAAAATAGCCTAAATAAACATACCCTATATAAGAACCTCTGAATTTATGTACTGTAGCTCACAGTGTGTTACAAAAAAGAAAAACAGAAACAAGAAAATGGTTGATAAGATAGAGGTATACAGAACCAGTTGAACAACAAATTCAAAGCTAAGTAAAATAGACGTGCTTGCTTTTTAGAAATTTATTCCACAGTCTGGAAGCATAGTGGAAAATGCTGCATCATCACTTTTTTTGTGATTGTAGTTCTGATCATCTAAAAGAAATTTGCAGTTGGGGATCAAGGTGAACATAAAGGCACATAAAACAGGGAGTCTGCAATGCAGACTGGATCTAAGCCATTTAGAGGTTTATATACGATCAGACAGCCTAAAAATCAATTCTAATTATTACAGGGAGTGAGCGTAGTTCGGCTCAATATGCTCTCTGTTTTTAGTTTTGATCAGGACTCTAGCAGCAGAATTTCGAAAAAAGTTCCTGCCTCTCAAAAGTGCATCGCTATAAATTATATAGTCGGCCATATAGTAGAAAAGATTAAGTTTGACATGGAAGTTGGAATTTGAAGAGGTATCCAGCAATGGTAGTATATGTCTCTGGTTAACATTGTTGCTAGCTTCCCATCCTTTTAGTGGAAGTAGTTCGCAGCTAAATGTAGAGGGCCCAGCCTACTCTGCAGCCAGTGAAAATAAAGCCACGAAAGATCTGGGAAGATTGCCTGGTATTGTGCAGCTGGCTTACACGTTTACATTCTGATCCAAAATTTAGAAAAACGCCCAGTTGCATTTTCTTTTCTGCATGCTTTGCTTTGTTGACATGAGTGAATCCATCGATTTTTGTTTTTGATGACAGGGCCTCTAAATGCGACAGTTTTGCTTTCTTGTCAGTCTTTTTTGGTAACAGATGGGTTTTTCTCACGAGCGGGGGGGAGAAGAGAAGAGGAGGGGAAGAGCGGCTATAAATCAGGGTTGTAGAGAGAAACGGGTGGTTTTATGAGAGTTTACAGACCTTCACTTTTAATGAGAAAAGACAGCAATTCTCTTTTAGACAAAAGAAAAGAGGGAGAGGAAGGGGGTGAGAGCTAGAAGATGAATGTAGTGGAGGCTAGGAGAGGAAGAGGAGAGAAGAGGAAATGGGCAAGAAAACGGGGTGAAAGAAAAGAGGTAAAAGTCAAGTGGGATTAGCAGAGGAACTGGAATGGCGAGAAGCCTTGAGAGGGAAGGGCAGGAAGGAGGGATGAGAGGCCTATCAAACTGTTGGCAGGCATCCACCTGGCATACGGATTTAAAAGCAATCTGTCTGTGGCCAGCTCAGTCTAGAGTCTGGTGAACGACAGTGGTTACACACAGTACACCTAGAAAGAAACTGAGACAGAGAGAAGGGTGGACTGCTTGCAGCTGCTTCCTTCATTCTTTCTAGAGCTAGCCCCCCCCAACATACCAATGACACTTGTGCACACTAACAACACACACGCATACAACAGCGCAAACTCGGTGAGTTGGCCAGTGGGTCAGAAGTCAAAGGTCACTGTCATGCTGTGACACATCCTAGATCTTATTACTTACCGTCCCAATATGTGTTTTTGTCTGTCTGCGTGTGTTAGTGTTGCTCTGAGTGCGTGTCCTGAACACAGTGGGTCTGCCTGCCTGTCTGTCTGTGTCTCAGTTTTTGCCTGTGCATTTAATTGTTTATAAGGGAGTCCGTGTGAAAGGCTTAACCTCATATTTACTGTTTGTGTGTGTGGTTGTGAACAAGTGTTGTCTCTCTGTGTGTCAGTACCAATGCTGCCCTGCCCACAGAGGGGCCCTGTAATTATGCCTAGACCCCCTCGTCTGCAGCAGAGGACTGCAGGGAGCCCTTCATGGGCGCTGAGGCCCAACCCAGACCAGCAACTACTATCACTATCATTGCATCCAATTTGAAGCCATATCCAGATGATAGTTGGGATGAAAGTTATAGTTTTAGTGCATACTTGCTGTGCTGCTGCGGAGCGGTAGCTCCACCCAAGTGTGATATGGTAACTACAGTGCAGTCTGTAGTTAGTGTTTGGACGGTGACACTTTTTTGTTGTTTCGGCTCCACTCCAGCAAACTGGGCTTGCAATGAAGCATTCACTATGAAGTTAGAGTGCTAACTTTAAAGAGGAACTTTGGGGGGGGGGGGGGGGGGATTTTTTTTTTTTTTTTTTTTCCTTCTATGTTTGTTACTCTGACTTTCACTGATTTTACACAGCAAAATGTGTTGGCATGTCTTTGGGAGGACTACTGCGTATGTGAAAAAAGTTATTTTTGACTTTTTTAGCCTCAGTGGGAGCTGTGTTAAATCTGATAAACTGACAGAGCATCAGTTGGGGCTGAAAACTGAAGTTTGAAATTGAAAATAACAGTGAGGGGTGAGAAAGAAGTGATCATAGCAGATGTCTGTAGCCTGCTTCTAATCGCTGGCTAGCGGCTTGAGGCTGCACTGTTTGTGATCGAATTGCATTGTGGGTGACAAGGAAGAAGAACACATGGAATAAAAAGATGATATCTCTGGTTCTGCTGCATTGATAGTTTAAATTCTTTTTTATTTTATTATTTATTTTCTGGTCCCCTCCTTATTAGCTTTATCTGTACGTTTAGTATTACAGAGGTACTGTGTATGTAGTGCTACAATTGCATATACTGTTCACTTAATATGACTGGTGTGTTGGAGTGTAGAGCCAAAGCAAACAATTTTACCATCCATTAAGGGAATCATTGATTATATATACTAGATTTGTTTATCTTTGGAACAGTAAGGATGAATTACAATGACTCTTGTAGTGCTGTAATGCTAAATAGGTTTGAGACAGTTGCTGGGTAGTAGACCTCTATTACAGATGCCACATCCAACCTGTAAAGTCAGGTCAGCAGCAACTTTTCATGGGAAATGACTCATACATTTTTAGTGTAGACACCCCTTCATATAAATGCTTATTCACACACGCAAACACGCAAACACACACACGCATACACGCACACATTCCCTGGTATGTAGACTTGTTGCAGCAGGATTCAAGGAACCAAGCATGCCATGTGATTTTTAACCCCAGAATTAGGGGTCGACTACTATGGTTTTTTTCAGGGCCGATATCGATACCAGTTATTAGTAATCAAGGAAACCGATAAACGATAACCATGCCGTGTGTAAGAACACGGCACGGATGCAGTGGCAAGTTTCAAAACGAACAAACACGGAGGAGATTGAACGTGAGGACGACTCCGACCAGCCAAGACAAAATGAGGAGCTCATACTTAAAAGACAGGCTGCCTCTGTCGCATGGATGTGGTTTGGCTATGAAAAGCCTGACACGGACCAGAAAACAGTACTTTGCAAATTATACCGCGGACCAGTCCCCACAACAGACACAAACACCAACAACCTATTTTACCACCTCCGCAAGAATCATGTCAAATAGTATGGAGAGGTTCAATGGATGAGAGCCACAAAGGTACAGTCGAGTGCTCAAAACAAACCCAAGAATCAGACACTGCACGAGGCTTTTGCCTGCGACACACCATATGGCAAAGAAGCATGAAGATGCAAGGAGATAATGGCTGCCGTTGCAAAGACATGGCCTTAGTTTAGGCGGTCAAGAAACGAGGGTTTCGTGAGTTGGTGCTAATAGTTAAATAACCTATTTATCCATTGAATTTACAGAAAATGTGATATATCGTGATATGTATCATTATCTGGATATGAAATGATCTGTATCAGGATATGAGAGTCAGGTCATGGCGCACAGCCCAAGGTAGGCTAAATATCAGAAACAACTTCTCTGTATAATGCATTACAGCTCAACAGCACCACACACTACCTCTTCGAAAATGATCAAACAGTTGAACGATTTTGATTAAAAACTGAACATTAAAACCTTTTATTGCAGGAATGTTGTATTAGACTACATTAGCTATAGCTAGGTGTACTTAATAAACTGCAAACCGAGTTGGTTGGCAGTTGTTTTGGAGCGGTTCTCACCTGGGAAAAATTCCAATGCATATACGCCATGTAACATACAGATGTTCAATTTAAATAACTTTATCATATAGAATTATCACCATATTACATTATTTACCCCCCCTCTTTTTTTTCTTAAGTGCTGGAACGTTTACTCAGAGTACATTTTAATTTACTTATTTTTTACCTTTATCTGAGTACCTTTTTACCCAAGTAATGTTACTCCTACTTGATTAAAATTATAACCTGCCAGGCCAGAAAGCAACATTTTTATTGCTATTTTATAATTCGATTTTATCCTTCTTTCCTTGTCTCTGTCCTTGGCAGTTTTTATACTTGAGCTCTGTAGGTTTTTAAACCATTAGAGAAGACATTACAGTATGTACAGCTGGTCTGAGGTTAAAATTATACAGCTGCACTTCAGATGGTTTACTTTTTTACTACACTCCTTATAACACCTAGTGTTTTCAGAGAAACCAGATGTTGTTATGTCTGCTGTTATGTCAGCAAAAACACAATTGGCTCAGTACAGGACTGGTTCACTGTATGGTAGTAGATCAACTGTTCCTCAGCATGTTTGTAGATTTACCAGCATGAGTCGAGGGATTCAGTATTTATAGCAATATGCACTACTCATAACTGTGAGTTACATCAACCCTTGTAAAAATTTGAAAGTTGTGCAGTCCTGCATTATTATTTATTGTATCCTTGTACAATTTTGGGAGTTGGGGAAAAAAAACATTATGCATGTTGGTGCTTCTTTTGTTCTTGTGACTCTTATTTATAAATGCCCACATCTTGACTACAAGACTCATGGTCTGATGTTGCCATTTTCCCAGGGGCTTCAAAGAAAATGTTGTCTTCATGTTCCTGGCCTGATAATATTGACCTAAAGTCACCTGCATTGCCAGTGATCAAAAAGGGCTTATATTGTGCTGCAATCACTCAGTGTAGTGATTAACTTGTTAAACGTACATTCCACTTTGTGATTAAGAATACAAATTGCCAGAAATATAGAGCTAGGCTAATTAACCAGCAACAGCTTTCTTATTTATTGAAGGTGAAAAACTCAGTCGGGAAAACAACACCTCACAAAAAGTACTGTGGTTAACCCTGTAGATTAATTACTAAAATGGCTCTCTCCTTGAAGAGGATATTGTCCACTGCCTAGAAATCCTGGCTCAATTCATGGCTGCGTTTATTTTCTTCTCCTTCCTTTCTCATACAAATCCCAACACACACCACAACTGCGGCAAGCTCTATGGCCTCCATGTATAATCAGAATAATGTGGAAAATGTGTTTGTCAAAGACAGCTGCTATATGTGTACAAGTACATAATTATAAGATGCCTCGGAAAATCTGCAGAGATCAGTTGCTATGTGTGCTGATCGGTCTGCTCATTGTCGTTTAAGACTGAAAAAAGTATGAAATATGTCCAAGGCGTAAGATAGTCATTGAAGGAATTATACTTCTAAGGAAGAAGAGCCTTGCCGGCAAAAGTAGTAGTTTAGTCCTTTGCTGGGAGTTGAGGACTTCTGCAAAATCGGCAGTGGATTCTGTCATTATGCAGTCAAATGAGAAGAATTACTGTAAAGTAAAATGAACTTGAGGAAAGAAAATCTCCAAATGGTTGCATTTAAAACAATGCAAAGGTCAGCCAGTTTTAGTATCCGGGACGATAACTTTGAAAACCCACTGCAATCTGAGGATTACCAAACCCTGGTGACAATTTATTGCTGATCATCATGGATTTAAAAAATATCAGAATGTTCTCGCAACCATCAGCGCACTTTTGACTTAATCTCTGCATCTGATACTTGGTGATTTGAGAGGATTATACTTAACATGGGATTGATTACATATTTAAATGAGGATGAAGAATTAAGAATAATTTGAAAATAACCTTTTGCAAGTGCCACTGTCAGCTGTTAGTTGAGCTAAAAGATCCATGTAACGGGTTAACATTTCTTTCAGTTCCTACAGTTTTATTTCCCCAAATCATTCCAGGTGTTTTTCCAGCCCCTCAGCCAGGGATAAGTTGAATTTTATGGTCCAATCTAACTATGCTTATTATCTTTCTCTCTACTTCTCATAGAGGATGCGTGTTGGCAAGAACTGTCCAAAGTCTTGACTGCATTATGCGGTAATTCGTGTGTGTTTGCGTGTGTGTCAGTTGTTGGAAAGCAGAGTAGGGGGAGTTTACAAGTCTCCTGTGGCACTAAGTTTATGATGATTCCAGTCAGTAAGGGGTTGGCAAGACTGCACCAAAGAAGGAAATATGAGCTCTATACAAAATGAGCAACACACACACACACACACCTACACACACACACACACACCTACACAAACACACACACACACACACACACCTTGTGTATTAATGTTTGATAATGGTTGTGAATAATTGATGCGTCTTTATTATTTGTCCCTCTGGTGTCCTGCAGTCCTTTTTTCTCTCTGTTCACCTGTCCCTTTGTCCACCTCATTAATCGTACTTTATGTTTGTCTCTCCCTCAGGACGCTGCTGCTTCAGTAAAGCCCTCCTGATTTGATGAGCGAGAACCGCTGACTACCAGTATGGACGCGCTCCATCCTGGTGTTTCCCACAATCCTTAGTTCACTGGTAAGTAGCAGATGTTGGTATGTTTTTAACATAAAAATAAAATATAGGCCTGGGTCTGCCTTCACTATTTACAAGCATTCCTATTGGTGTTGTCCATAAATATTGTGTGGTATTCAGACGTGGTAAAGGGATGGTATATAAATTTAGAGTACGTATTTAGTTTAGCTAAAAAACAATTTCGCTACGCTACGCTAGGATATGCTAAGCTAACCCCAGTGAATATAACTAAACTACACTTCCTGTAAATGCTTCAGTTTAAAAGCCATTATCAATTCTCTTTTACTTTGAAGCAACTAAAGCAGGATTTTCCCTGCATATAAATCTAAGGTGGACCACTTAAGCCAAATTGGAACCCTAATTGTTTTTTGGATGAACTTAATACTTGATAAACACAAAGTATCATATCCAGGTAAAAAACACCTTTTTGTGTGCCACGGACCCTCTACCTGTTATGTGCCACATTAGCTTCATTGTGAAACATTATGATATCTAATGTTTTTTCTTTTGTTTTTTAACTCATTCTTTTAACTGTTCAAAAATATTTTGCCTGTCTCAGAAAACCCAGCCTCATCTTCCTTTTCTCTATACAGTTACATTCAGTGACTGGTCGAGTCAGTCTGCATTGGTGGGACAATGTGCAGACCAATTTTGTACTTAACAAATGGAGGCCCCCATGGATCGATCTCTTCTTTGATTCTTCCTCCATGTTTGATTCAGAGTGCCTGTTCTATATTTTTTTGAAGCCCCCTCGCTGGTTCACAGTATTTTGTTGTCTCCATAGAAACCAGCTGTAGTTGGGTTCCACATGGAAGAATGTGGTCTCTGAGGGCAACCCAAGAAGTACTCAGGATTCTTTGCATTCTTCTTCTGATCATTCCTTTACTTTTTTCCTCCTCGGCGGTGTTCAGATCTGCAGCTGAGTTTACTGAACCCTGAACCGTGACTAGCGCCAGTCTATGACTGACCTCCTGTCAGGTACAAAATACACACACACACACACACACACACACACACACACACACACACACACACACACACACACACACACACACACTTCCACACATACTGTGCTTGTGCTCGGCGTTTAGTTGGAATGACATCCTCTATACTCAGACCTCTTCATGCTCTTCATGCCACATCCCCCTAGGTAGTAGTTGTGAAGATCAATACACAGTGATATCTCTCAAAAATGTAAAAGTTAAGCCAGGCAATATTCACTATTTTTATTATCATCAACAAATCCCATAAAAAGGACAAAAACAACCGTGTATTAGACCGTCTCTCAATTCATTGTAGCTTCCCTTTCCCGTCTGTGGCTTTCCTAAAACATCTGCGCACTGTAGTTTTCAGCAAACTTTACTCAAACAAGAGTAAATAGTGCATTTGTTGGTGACTTTTTTCAGACATGGATTTGGTGCTCTGAGAAGTATTTACAGCACCAGAAAAGTGTGGGAAATATACTGGAAGAAAAAAAAAAAAAAACGTTCATTGTTATACAGAAATGTCTCACCTGGTGCATTTGTGTTGTTATGGCACAGAAGAACACTACTATATACATACAGGCTTTGGCTACACAGGCAGTACTTCTTAGTAGGATCATTCATTGTTTGTTTTGGTGTTTTCATGTTGTTGGTCGACAATAAGAAAAATACAGAACATCACCAGACTTATCTTTTAAGGAGGTCTTATTGCATTCAGTAGACTTGAGTTTATCTCTGTCTGATTAAAGCACTGGAATGATTAATTACACTTCTGTGAGAGTGCCACCAAACCGAGGTCTGTCTGTATGCGGACAGAATTTTTTCACTGTGAAAGCGTCACGACCGTGCAAGATACAGCCACGAAACTTTGTGCAGTTGAGATCAAAATGAAGGCCCAGTTGGAAGATGGGTGTGGTCCGACCCATGAGTACTGAGCACTCATGTAATACTGTAGTAATGACTACTGAGTACTCATGTAATACTGTAGTAATGATTATCTAGTGTGTGCATGTCAACACTTGTTGATTTAAATTTATTCAGTCTGGTCCCCCTGTCTTTCTATTTCAGGTGATCTGTCTTGTGTCACGATGATGTCAGTAGATGTGACCAATCGTAATGGCCCTGCTGCCACGCCTCCCACCTCACTCAGCCTTCGCTCCTCACACAATCAGCTACTCGGCAGTGATGTCATCAAACAGGGCTCCGCCACGCCTCCCAAGTGTCGCAAAAAGTATGCCCTTACCAGTATCCAGGCTGCCATGGGCCTCGGAGAAGCAGCGGCATCTTCACCGTCACCATCATCATCCCCATCACAGTGTTCAACCCCCAACAATCCCAAACTAGCCAAGAATGGGGTCAACCAGCTTCGTAAAGCCGGTCAGGACCACAACAAAAACACGACCGGCCCTGACCCGATAGATCTGGAGTGCAATTCAGAGACTATAGCAGATGACCTCAATGTCAACACAGCAGAGGAACACGACAGTCACACTCTTACCAATAATGACCGAGAGGATGATGACATTAAGTTAGATGTCGAACTGCATCCAGATGCCAACACTGACACAGAGCCTGAACAGAAAATGGAATCAGACGTAGATTGTAACATTAACACGAATGTGGAGCTCAAACTGAACGGCAACACAACAGATTTGGGCTTTGACTTGAACATGGAGGCACAGGAGGGTGATGATATCAGCATTCTGTCTGAAAAGGAAATAATGTCAAAGATGAAGACTGAGGAAGATGGAGATGAAGTGGCGGTGGAGGAGCAGGAAGACGAGGAGAAGAAGCCTTTACTGATGATAAAAAGCGAGTCTCCCGTGAAGAGCCAGAACGTTTCTGCAGACCTGGAACTCATCTCTGACTTCCACTCCAACATCAAGCTCCTCAAAACAGGTAAAGACTCTCCAGTGCCTCCTCCTCCGTCCCCACCACGGCAAGCCAGCCCAGAGGACATACCGCTGCTCTCTGTGGCCTCCTGCTCCTCCTCTTCCTCCTCCTCTCCTGAGACAAAGAAGGACAGAAGGACCGGGGCAAAGACAGACTGTGCCTTGAACCGCATCCAGAATCTGAACCCCAGTGATGAAGAGTTGAGTTGGACCACCCTGTCCCAGGAGAGCAACTCCCCAGAGGAGACAGGTGCACAAGCACACACACACAAAACATTCTGCAAATAGCTTACTGTGCTTACTTTCATGTGAGTGTGTGTCAGCCACTCCAGTGTGTGTTTTTTAAATTCTCCTTTGAGTTATGTAGTGGTTCTACCGTCGTCTCTGCTGATGACATGTTTCCATTTAGGGTGACCCAGTGTGCATGCGTGCATAAGCTGAGCTCAGACATTGCTGGAACAGAATAACAATCACTCCATCCTCCAGTAAATATCCCAGAGTCCCTCTGGGACAGGAAGTGCCCTTGTAACCTCATGGGTGGTTAGCAAGCTAGATCAGCTGCGTCCTGTTTCAAGCTGTGTTCTGTGTGTGTGTGTGTGTGTGTGTGTGTGTGTGTGTGTGTGTGTGTGTGTGTGTGTGTGTGTGTGTGTGTGTGTGTGTGTGTGTGTGTGTGTGTGGAGATAGGGCTTGCAGGCTATTGATGAGTTAATACAAAATCTGTAGCTGCCATTATCTCCTCTTTCTCTGTGTCTTTAGTTTCTTCACTAGAGCTGATACTTGAGACAGGATCCACTGCAGCCTCCGATAATCTTCTGTACTGTCCCTTCCTTACCTTGGTTTAATATGAACATTTGTGCTCTATAGATAGTAAATTTAATGTAGGGAGCAGTTTGAACACACACGTAGAGAAAAATGGAGGATGATTGACCTCCAATATTACAGCTGAGCCTTTCCATATGTGCCTGTAGCTATGGTTTCCTTGAGAAAAGCTTTAGTTTTTATCCCACTTTGATCCGTAGGTGTGTTGGTGCAACACGCAGACTGATGGAGATTTGTAGGTGTTCAGTTCATCCAGTGTAACATGTTTAAAGGTCATTTGTATGATGTTCTTCCCAGCCTATCTTAATGAGCATGCAGTCTCTAACATATACATGTATTTTTATATGTGTAAAATAGGGCTGCAAGTAAGTTATTTTCATTATTAATTCATCTGCAGATCATTTTTTTTCAATCGATTAATCGATTGATCTATAAATTGTCTATAAAAATGCCCATCACAACTTCCTAAAGCCCAAGGTGATATATTAAAATAGTTTGTTTTATCCGACAGTGCAAAACCTAAAGATATTTAGTTTACTATCACATAATTAAAGTAAAGCAACAAATCTGCTCAAATGAGAAGGTGGAAGCAGGGAAAGTTTGGCATTTTTGCTTAAGAAAGTGACTGGAATCCTTAATTGATTTTCAAAATAGCTGCTAATTATTCCTCTGTCAATCAATTAATCTTGTGAGCAACAAATCATTTCAGTTTTATTGTAAAATATAGTTGTTTGCAGTAATTTGGAATCTGACGTTTTATCTTTTTTGATAATATAAACATACCTTAAGTTTAAAAGTTTAAATAATGAAATAACTGTGTTTCCTATTTTGAATACATTAGTTCTTATTAGCATACTAACTATTTTTCAGTGTCATTAAATTACATTGAGAATGAGTATAAGAAAGGCGATCTTATCGTTTCTCCTGTTTGATTTCACGGTACATACAGCAAGGTAGAAGTTTGGGGTGAAGTTTAACTAAAGTTTAAGACCCCCTCCAATGAAAATCAAGTTTTTAACCTTATTAACATGTCCATATGGTGTTTTTATATGGTACAAGACATATCATGAGCGAAATAAGCAGTAAACACCATGACTGAGCATTTCCACCCTGGAACTGCAGTGTACCAATGACAGTCTCAAAAACATGGATTCAGACAGTCTGGGTTTCATATGTCACAAACCTAAGGAACCAATCCCGTCAATTTGCAGGGCGGGGCAAAAGAAGCCTGAAAATTCCAGCGAAGAGCAGACTTGTTAGTTCAGAGAGTTTTCATTAACACTACCAATGACACCGTGTCAGCCGCTGTCAGTTCCAAGCTAACAAGCTAACAAACAACATAAACAAATAAAAGATGCTAACTATACTCACCATTCTGATATGTCTGCTAGTCGCCGATTTTGGTGCACTCCTCATCTGAGTCTGGGTCTGACTGAGGCTCAAACGTATATGGCTGAATCTCTCCGATGTTTCCTTTAATGCTAGCCATCTTAATGCGCACTGCTCATTCATAGGTAAACCTAGCGCAGGCAGCGGTGATGGGCGGGGCACGAGGCCTGATTTCAGAATTTCTCAATGAGGAAGTAAGCGTAGCTGTTCTACCAGCCCCCTTTCAATTTCAGTTCTTTTTAAAAACTTTTTATGTGAGAAAACCATGTTAAACAAAATATTAATCATAGCAGAGTATTTTTACATACTTTAGAAACGTTTCTGGAGGGGAACTTTAAAAAATTCCTATGAGCCATCACCTCTGTCATGGGCCTTTACTCCCTTATACTCGCTTGTTGCCTACCTCTGCAGAAGGTCCGTCTAAGTCATTGTATTTCTTCGACAGCGTTATGTAAAAATCTGGATGCTCAGTTTAATTGGGCCTTTAAAACTCTGCCAGGTACTTTTTTTGCAAATCATGTGAAACACATCCATCTCATCTAGAGCAGCAGCCACAACCTCTGACATGAGCTCATCTGTAAACCATCCTCTCTCTCAGTCTATGAGAGCTGCACTGCTCGGAGCTGCTGAGCCTTGTTGCTGCTTTATTTCTCTCTTCTAGCTCTGTGATGACTCACTGTCCCTTTTGAGTTGAAAGCGCTTAGCATCTGTGTATTCCATTTCTCTACAAGTATTATGGAAGAATTTACTTTCCATGCACTCTTTTGTCCATGATTTCCTCTCACTTTTCGTCGAAACTCATCCCGGCTTGCCTACAGTGACATTTCGAAGTGACAATTCTCTGATGGGAGGTCCTTATGTTTTGTGTAGATCAATGTGTGTGCGTGTACTGATGAGCAGAGGAAGGGGGATAAAAAGTAGATGTTAACGGTACCGCAATCTCTAGTTAAGAGGTACTGTCCTCAGAG